>NC_058414.1:62929078-63097742 GCF_002201575.2 Neomonachus schauinslandi
TCTTTCTTTCTTTCTTTCTTTCTTTCTTTCTTTCTTTCTTTCTTTCTTTCTTTCTTTCTTTCTTTCTTTCTAATAACCATCAAATGTATGTGATGACCTCACCTTTAAAGATTTATTTATTTATTTCAGTGAGAGAGAGCACACAGTGGGGAGGGGCAGAGGAAGAGGGGAGAGAAACTCAAACAGACTCCATGCTGAATGTGGAGCCCCATGTCCCCATGTGGGGCCTTGATCTCATGACTCTGAGATCAGACCTGAGCTGAAACCAAGAGTCAGACCTTCAACCGACTATGCCACCCAGGAACCCCATGATGATTTCATTTTTAAACAAGGTGTGAATGGTCTTTGGGCTCAATGCCTTGGCAATTGATAGTTTCCAGCTAGAATTATAGAAGAGATGCTAAAAACATGGCCACCTGAAGGGGGCCTTTACCCCTCTTTCTTTGCCTCTCCTGGGGCTATGGCAGAAACCTGTGGGCAACTGGATGTGAGTGAGGCCCTGGGATCTGCTGAGATCCTTATGGGAGAACAGGTGTGGTGATTCTTCCCTACCCCCCAAAGCTGGACAGTGGTTGGGGCGCTGTGTCTGGGTCTAGGTGCTGGGAAAGACCTGGTATTTGGGGAGGGGAAAGGGTTGATATTGACCACTTGCAAGTAAACCAGGCTCTGTGAATCCAGAAAGGCCATGAGGGAGCTCAGTAGGGCTGAGGCTTCCTACACCCTGGGTGGGAGCAGTGGGGAAGCCAGAGAGCTGACTCTCCCCAGGGGCTCAGAAGTCTACCTTTGACTATCATCCCACAGGCCAGAGTCACTTTGACTTTAAAATTTAATCACATTATTTTGTTTTCACTGAATTTCTTTATACCAGTTCCTCTTATTTATGACAAATGATATTGATTCTCCACTTACATACATTTTTCTTTCAAAATAAACAAGTTAAAATATGTGAGTCATTTTAAGGAAAACACTAAGTAGATAATAATGTGGGACCAATAGATATGACAAAAATTGGGAAGGTGGCACAATAATGTACACTGAAGTCTGGGAATCTCTGAGATATGACATACTTTTTTTCACGGAGTCACGAAGTCCAAATGGCGAAATGTGTGTGAAAGTATTTTATTAACTGCAAAGTACCCTTTGGGTGTAATATATCATTATTTTCATGACAAATGCTGCAGATTTGATTCAGTAGAGTGGTGTGGGGAGGAGTCTGACGGTGGAGGATTGAAGAGCGAGTAGGAGGTAGAGAATGAGGAGAACAGGTGCAGGCAGTAGGTTTAACAGATTTGGTTGTAAAGGGGGAAAAAACCCCAAAGAATGGGGATGTTCTGAGGGTTCTCATGGATGGAGGAGCAGGACAGGAATCTCATTTGGCAGTACTTGTGGGTTGAAGTACATATGATTGAGCAATTTCCTGGATGAGGCAGGAGAGGTGGGATTTGGGGCAAGAGTGGGAAGGATACAACTCTGCCTCAGAGGCAAGGGCCCACTGGCTTGGTAGAGGGGGGTGGAGTGCCAGTGGGTAGCTCTGGTGTTCTCAGGGAAGCAGGAGGTGAGCATGTGGGGTAGGGCTGCAGTTCATTCTTGGTGAGAGGGGTGACTGCTGGGAGTGCAAACCCCAGAGCAGCATTCTTCAGACTGTGTGTGCAGAAGGATCTCTTGGGCAGAGTTTTCCGAATGCAGGTTCCGGGGCTCTTCTCTCTGACTCGGCTTTGAAATGTCTAATCAGGGGCCTGGGCATTGCACTTTAAAAAAGTACCCAGGAGGGGTGCCTGGATAGCTCAGTCTGTTGGGCGTCTGAGTCTTGATTTTAGCTTCAGTTGTGATCTCGGGCTTGTGGGATTGGGCCCTGCACTGGGTTCCATGATGAGCATGGAGCCTGCTTGGTATTCTCTCTCTCTCTCCCCTCCCTTCCCCCAACTGCTCACGTGCTCTCTCTCTCTCTCTAAAAAAAAAAAAAAAGTACCCAGGAGATCATGATGCTGGCAAACAATTAAACACACTTAAGAGATACAGTGAAGAAACCAAAGGTGAACAAAAGAGACTGTTGACTACTTGAGTTAGAGTTAGAGATCATAAATGCATTATTGCACATGTTCCATCCTACTTCACCTCTTTGGATTATTGATTATTGAATTACTTGTATCTATTGAACTCCAGTATGGCTGGTACTGTAGGAAACACAGAGGAAGGAGCAGTCCAGGATCCTGGGTGCTGGGTGACTTCTATAACATCAGCTGGCATTTGTTCCTCCATTAGTGCATAGATGTAAAGGTCATTAGTGAGCACCACTGACTGCAGTCCTGTGGCCAGGCCTTATTCTGCTTCCTTTCTGGGGATGACAGTGGTTCCTTCTGGTTTGGAGCTGACAGAGGCCTCTCCTAGCCTTGGTGCTAGCAATCTTCCAAAAACCTAAAATGCATATGTAATGTGTCTTAAAAGTATTCACAAGCAGTCTTGTCTGCTGAGATCTGTGCTCTGTGATCCCCCTTGGGGATGGAGTCTAGGGATTTTAGGCAGAGGCAGGTGTTACATTTGGAGTTGCTGTTGAGGCTTGAAGACTATAGCATTACAACATTCAGTTGAATGTGATTCAGGGCAAGTTCAGACAGTCTCCCCTTCAGAAATCTATGCAAATCTCAACTCTGTTTGCCAGGAAGCTTGTAGGCAGTTGGCTTCCTATATGCTCATATGGAATTTGGACAACAACACATCTTGCCCCCCTGGACTATCATTAAGCACATGCTCCAGTTGTTTGCTTTCCTCATTGGGTTTCCTCCATTCTATGGTCTTTTCTCACTCTTTCCCTTCATGCCACACACAGTATGTCCATCACCATCCTTCTCTCTAGTTGTACCTGATCAACTATTCAACTGTAGTAGCTGTTGAGCAGTCAGAGATGGTCATTTCTACTGCCTTCCCAGAAAGAGGCCATGATTGTTTCATGTAGCAGGAGCTCAGAAGTGGGAGGGGCCTATTGCTTATGCTGGGGTGGAGGTACTGCCAAAACTGGTGGGTTTGGTGCATGATGACAAGGCAGATGATGGAACAGTCAACTCTGGATTGGCTCCTCTTCTGCGGAGTAAGAAGTCCTTAGAAGGTCAGTTTTAGAAGGAACTCTACACTATAGCAGAGTTCCAATGGAATAGAATTTCTGCATCTGAAGGTACTCAGAGTACAGATCTCACATCTGAAAGGAGCCAGTTCTTGTTCTGTTCTCAGATTTGATCTTCAGTCTCTCAGGCTGAGACAAATTTGTTCCACAGAGACCCCTTGTGGAGAATCACAATGTACAGCTTTATATTAAAGGCTCTGAGAAGTCCTGCAGCAGGGAAGCCTATTTCTTCTCATTCTGCATTCCCTAATCTTATTAAGCTAGAAAGCCCGCTTTTCCACTTTTTACCATGTACTTCCTGGAGCACTAACTAGTGTTCTACAAACCACTCTTTGGGAAACATTGTTCTAAGAATTTGATAATTCTGAAACCTCTCCTGCTTTTTTTTTTTTTTAAATCTTGTTCCCCTGCGATTAATAAGAACAAGCTATAAAAAAAGTTAGAAAGGGGGGCGCCTGGGTGGCTCAGTCGTTAAGCGTCTGCCTTCAGTTCAGGTCATGATCCCTGGGTCCTGGGATCGAGCCCCGCATTGGGCTCCTGCTTGGTGGGAAGCCTGCTTTTCCCTCTCCCACTCCCCCTGCTTGTGTTCCCTCTCTCGCTGTGTCTCTCTCTGTGAAATAAATAAATAAAATCTTCAAAAAAAAAAAAGTTAGAAAGCCCTATTTTTTCTTTCTTTAGAAACAAGAAAAATGGATATGTTAATTAGTATATACTAACTGCTATAATAACAGTTCCCCAAATCTCAGTGATCTTAGACTCTAACAGTTGATTTCCCCACCATGCCACCATCTAATGCAGTTAGTAGGGAACTCTGCTCCATACAGTCATTTAGGGATCCATACTCCTCCCACTCTGTGGCTTTACCATCTTGAGAATGGGACTTTGAGGTCCCCTGGTATGATCTGGCTGTAGATGAGGGAAGAGAGAAAAAGAGGAAAAAAACACACACTCTTAGCTCCCTGGCCTGGAAGTGACCTCACCAATTCTCTCACATTCCATGGGTGAAATGCAGTCCTGCACCCCATCCGGGTGCACGTGGGTTAGGAAAGGTGGCTTTGCTGTGTGCCTAGGAAAGTGAAACATGTATGGTGAATCTCTAATTCACCTCTGCCCCTGTGAGAGAGCAAAAATATTGAATTTAGTTGTCTGAATCCTACTCTGATGCCAGTCTTGATGGGAGAGAGAACTAAGACTTGGAGAAGGTGGATGCTGCGGAGAAAAAATGGGGGGGGGGCAGAGTTTGTGGAGCCTGCAGCAAAGAGAAAGGGATAGCCAGGAGCGAGCCAAGGAAATGAAGAGCGAAAGACTCCATGAACTCCATGAATAGAAAATGCCCCCTTTAGGCTCTGAGAAGAGAGTGAACACTATTAAAGGAACATGGGGGAAAAAAGAAGGAAGAAGGGATAGGCAGGCACAAATTCCAGAAAGGATGGAAGGGTAGCAGCTATCCATATGTTATCTCCATACAGGGAATTGTTCTTATTCTATTTGTAGTATATCTACAGAATAAACATTTCTTTGAGGGGGGCGGGAAACAGCATTTATTTTGAAGTAGGCACAAAAATGGAATGACTTTTATTTTACTTTTATTAGTTTTACTTTTGTGAGGTATTTTTTTTCCCACGAGCCCAGTGCCTCTGTGGCTGAATGTGTGCCACCAAAGGGCTACAGGAATTCTGATATAATGGTCTTCTCCACCCTGGGGAATGGGACAGGGTGGGGATAGGACCCCTCAGCCATCTCCTCTGCCTCTGAGCATCTCCTCCATTTACGTCAGTAATCATACCAACATCATCATTTTCAGTGTTCACCATGATGTGAAGAACTCTGGGAAACCCCACGCTGGCTCCGTATCAGTGACTGCTAAGGCACAGGGGTGGCACCAACCCCAAGGAGCCCCCCATCAACTCAGAGAGTACCATGTTTTATTTATTTATGCCCAGCATTGCATAATGCCTGGCAAACAAGATGCAATCCAATTTGAAATATGAAGAAAATATGACAAAGGGGAAATAAGGGTTGGAAAGATAAGAAGGAGCCAAGAGTGAGGTCGGTACACAAACAGGCATGTGGAATAAACTTGCTCGAGGTTGGAGGAAAACTGGCTCTGAGCTTTCTAGCTGCTGCTGGGAAAGAAAAAAAAGACAATGCAGTCAGTTGCACATTCCATAGTATCAATAAGATAAAAATAAATTGGAGGGGCGCCTGGGTGGCTCAGTCGGTTAAGCAGCTGCCTTTGGCTCAGGTCATGATCCCGGGGTCCTGGGATCGAGTCCCGCATCGGGCTCCCTGCTCTGCGGGGAGCCTGCTTCTCCCTCTCCATCTGCCTGCTTCTTTGCCTACTTGTGTTCTCTCTCTATCGCTCTGTCAAATAAATAAATAAAATCTTTTAAAAAAAGATAAAAATAAATTGGATATTCATAAAAAGCACAGCTATTCCTAGTACTAAAGTGGGTCCTAAGAAAAGACATTGTTTTTCATAGTGACCCAAATCCTTCACAACATTCTTACAGTGAATACAAACACATGTGTTGTGGGACTTTTCTTCACGGTGTCGGCCGATGTATGTTCAGGGCAATACTCCAAAGTTCAGGATAGGAAAAGCAGTTTGGGAAGGGATGACAGTGGAGCCAGGAATGTGTCCATACGAGATCTTCAACCTCACAGGGAATCTACAAAATGCAAACGCGTGTCACTTTTCAGCTATCACATTGGCGAGGGTCACAAAGAATAATTCAAAAGAATAATCAGCCTCATACCTGGGAGGCTGTGTAGAAACCCGTACTTTTGATATTACGAAATTGATACACCCTTCTTGCAGGGCGGTTAGGCAATATAAAAACACATGAAGACGTGCACAGTCTTGAGGAAGACTCTTTCTAGGAAATTCACTGAAGGAAATAATCCTGCGTGCGCCCAAAAATGTAGCTACAAAGATGTTGGTTGCTGTATTGGTTCTAGTATCTACAAATGACATGACAGGGATTACACAAATTATAGTTCACCCATAAAATGGGATAAGCATTAAAAATCATATTGAAGTAAAAAAAAATTAAAAATAAATCATGTTGGATGAGTTTCCCTGATGTGGAAATGTATTTGTAATTAAGTAAATGATGTAAGCATATTACCTTATAGTATGTACAGTATAATCTCATCTTCTTAAAGGAGAAGATGCACATACATGTGCACACACACACACACACACACACTGCTTCTACACATGCAAAACTTCCCAGAAGGTCTGACGGATACAATGTCAGAAAGAAGAACTATGGCAGTAACTCGTGTGTGTATACTCTGTCACAGAACCATAACCCTGGAAGGGGTTAGCCCATTATTCTCTTAGGCAAGTTTCCTTTCTCTCTCTCTTAATCCATGCATTAAAGGGCCCAGCAAGTTATTGGTGGAGCTGGGGGTGCGGGGTGTGGGTTGCAGGTAGGGGGGAAAGAGTTCAGGTTCTATTTCAGGGGTGGCTGAGCAGCCTGGGGGAGGCACTGCAGTTCCCTGAGGCGGACATTAGCCTCCTCTGTCCACGGGCAGCCTCTTACCACCCTTCCTTCCCGACCAGCATTTGTCTTCTCAGACATTAAAAAAACAAATACAAACTGGGTCAAATAGAAGAAGAGGAAGAAGGCAAAGATGGGGGAGGAAGAGGAAAATGAGAAAGGGAGGAAGGCAGTCTTTTAAAATAAAAGGAAGCTAGAAAGTTACCAGGAGAATATAGCTACAACGTTGCCATCAAGGTGAGAAAAAAAAATATGTAAAGGAAAAGGAACGCAGTATTAGTTAAAAATCCATTTAAAATCTTTATAAGATAAGGGAAATAAAATGGGTAACATTTAGAATAAAGATAAAAGATTAAAGGCTAGAAGCTAATAAGATAAAAGGATAAAAACATAAAAGCAGAAGAGGTAAAATGTTAAGATAAAAGGCTCCTGGATGAAAAGCTGAAAATGTAAAAGCAGATGGGATTAGCCATTACATTCAGGAATTCAGGACTGAAGAGCCTAAGCTGCGAATAGGAAAACGAAGATTTCACAAGTCCTTTACAGTTGAGTGCTTCAGGGGAGTGGTAGGTTTCTTGGTGGCTCCCACAGATTTTCTGGTGGCTTCTGTAAGAGCTGGCTCCCGGAACCTCCCACTGACCAGCAGCAATGGGGGTGGTGGGGGGTGGTTTCCTGCCGACAGGTTTCTTTCTTACCTATGCTCCTAAAGATTCTGCACCCAATTCCAACCTGTGTCGGGGGGATGTGTGGGGGAGGGGGGGCGGTTCCCACACATGCAAGCAAACAGCTCCCTGACACCAGCTGGGGGTCCTATAATTCAATTCAATTCTGACCCTATGTACCTGGAGACAGCATCAGATCCTGCAGGTTAGGGCTCCGTCCTTCAAGACCGTGCTCCGTGCCCCCTCAACACTTCAGATGCCAATCTCAAGTCCAGGTGGTCAGCTGTGCTTGAGACCCACCAGCTGTAGATATCGGAGGTTCTAATGGTCCCCTTCCTTTAATTAATGTGCTAGAGTGGTTCACAGAACTCAGAGGAGCATTTTACTCACTAGATTAATGGTTTGTTATAAAAGGATGTAACTCAGGAGGAGCTAGATGAAAGAGTTGCCTCAGGCACAGTGTGGGGAAAGGGCACGGAGCTTCCATGTCCCCTTCCTGACGTGCCACTGTCCCCACATCTCTGTGTGTTCACCCACCCAGAACCCCTCTGCACCCTGTCCTTTGGGATTTGTATGAGGGCCTCATTACATATGTGTGATTGATGAAGTCATTGGCTGCTGGCTATGGATTCAACCTGCAGCCCCTCTTCTCTACCTGGAGGTAAAGGGGGTGGGACAGAAAGTTCTAACCCTCTAATCTCATGGTTGATTCTCCTGCCACCTGGCCCCAAGTCACCTCATTTACACCTTTACTGCTCTTGTCACTTAGGAAATTCCAATAGTTGTAGGAGCTCTGAGTTAGAAATGGGGATGAATATCAGATCTGTATGTCTTCTTATAAATCACAGCATCACAGCCTCCGTCATTGTCACTTGGTTTGAATTGAAGGGCCAAAGTGTCCTCATGTGCTCTTCATAGCTCCCAGCTTTCAGGGCACGGTTCAGGCTCCTCCTGTGAGCCTGTGAGACCCGGCAGCTGTGCACATGGCCTGCTTCTTCAGGCCCCAATGTCGAAACACACCTTGCTTCTGCTTCTATACATTCCAGTCCCTTTGCCTGGAACGCCGTTCCTCCCTTCTGGTGCCTGGCTAGGTTTCACCTGCCTTCTAAAGCAGCTCGAGGGTAGTTTCCCCTGAGAAGCCTTGTCTGAATCTCACCACCGTGTACCTCCTCCACCCGACTATGGTTTGGTTTTCAATCACACTGCAGAGTAGTAATTGTTGATTTCCTGGTCTGCCTTCCCCATGAGATCAAAGGTCGGAGACCACCGATGACTAGGAAAGAACTCCTACTAGTAAAGCACTATCCATCCATTTTCTCATCAGATCTGCTACAGCCCTACAAGGTAGGGCCTGATCGCCGTGGCTTACAGATTAAGAAGAAAAACTTAGTTATTTCTTTGACATATCTTCACTGACCTCGTACTATGGGTCGGGCTTAAAGGGGTTAAGTGACTTGCCCACCGGCACTCATTTAGAAAGTTGCAAAGCCATTTATTGAACTCAGGCCCACCAACTTTCCAGCCTGTGCCCTCTCTACTCTACCTTACTCTCTTCAGCATATATTAAGTGCTCAGTGAAAGTTTGTTGAAAAGAATGAATGATTGGAAGCACCTCGGGCCATATGCCAACGAGAGGAAAGGCTTTGGGAATCCCTTCTTGCTTCCTCTGACTCACCTCCTCTCACAACTGGCTATGGTATCACTACTTGGAGGCACTTTGTCTGCATCTTTTGATCTGCTGTATAATGCTTTAAAATGAGGTGCTGCTGAGCGTGTGGAGTGCGTTAGAAGGATATCAGAGGTTAACACACAGGTTGTGATGAAGCTTTCCTGGGACTCTTCCTTTGAGAAGGCAAACAGGACATAGGCTCTAGACTTTTCAAGTCTTTGAGATTTCTAGGATTCATTTTTACGGTTTGGGAGTGGAATGTATGGTTTAAGCAAACACAATTAAATCCAAATTACCCGTGGCCAAGCAGCTACTTGCTGTCTTTCAGTGTGGGGAAAAGTAGGGCTTTTTAGAGCTAGGACATAGCTGAAAAAAAGCTACGAAATGGCTTTGTCCTTTTCCCTTTTTGTAAATGTTCATTTGAAACACACCAAATTCCTGAGGAGGCTGCCGCTTTATTTGTTTATTTTTTGATTCGTTAGTGTCTTGGAGCATGAAATCTTATTTAAAACGCACGGCTCTTTCTTGAGAAAGATGCCCAGGATTTGCATTCTCAGAGTCCAAAACCAGAAACCAAAGGCAGCTTTTGCATCTTTGGGGCATCTCTGGGTTCCTTAAAACATGCTGGTGTTTTTTCTGCTAAAGATTCTTCAGAGACAGAATGCAGGCAGTTTGTTGTGACCCATAGTGAGTTGATTTATGCGGAGATTGTTTTAAGCGTAGTGTATCCCTTGGTACGCACGCAGTGTATGTGCTAGAGTGTTGTCTCCATAGGGTTGGTGTGAGCCATTTGAATAAAGGACCAGATGGAAATCATCCTTCAAATTATTCCTTTCCCATCACCTAAATGCAAACAGTAAAATGGGAAGTCATTTCCCATAGCTTCCAAAATAATAATAACAATAATGATGATGATAATTAATAATAATAGTATTAAAAACCCTGACAGATATCTTCAGATGGTATGGTATTATAATGACCGTAACTGCTATAATGGGACTCTTACAGATGGCAGCTGAGGCAGATCAAACTCTTCATTAGTCCTTCTAAAAACTGTCATATACTTTCTCTTCTTTATGCTTCAAAACACAAAAGGCCCTTTGTGCCTTTAGAAACTTAGCTGCAATTTCAACTAAAAAGAGAAGCACATTAGCTGCTATTATGCATGAGCCATATCATCAGCATAAAAATGAATTTGTAATATTTTGCCACATGTGATGTATTATTGCTGGGCTATATAAACAATACTGGGTCTGAAATCGAGCCTTGGGGACTCCCTTTACAACTGACAAATTGAGAAACAAGGCCATCAACTCTCACACATTGCATCCGGTGAGTAAATAACTCAGCCAAGATCCATTTCCAGCCCAGTCTGAGATAATCTCTGTCCTGTAATAATAAATCATAGTCAAGGGCGTCAGACACCCCAGGCAGATCTATAAACCTGTAAACACTGCTATGCTACACAATTCCGATCTCTTGCAAAAGCTCAAGCCAAATCATTCATGGGTTTAATCTTAGCTTTGGTCATAATTACATTCGCAGCTCCTGTCTGCCCCTCAAAACCAGCAGGGTTGCTCTTTAGAAATAGATCAAGGTAGTAGCCTTCTCTCTTTGTTGATTCTTTGGTTTTTCCCCTCAATGCTTGTGAGTTCAGTGAGAGTTGGTATCTGCACGGACAATCAGGTCACACAGACTCTAGACAAGCTCTATTTATTCCAGAGGAAGGAAGCAGAAGAAGATTGCGTGGTGAAGCTGGATTGCCGAGGCAGATGATTCTCTGTCACAGGACCTGGAACAAAGGTTTTGGCCAGAAATGGCCAAGGGAATGGTGGGTCTTCTCAGTTCCGATCCCCTAATTGCTTTTCTCCCCTCTGCTTTAGTGGTATGTGTATGTGATTTCAGAGGCTTAACCATCTGTTTAGTGCCTACTTTGGGCACAACAGGACTGTTAATACTTGGTTGTATACTAAGTTGTATAGGGTCAAGGCTGACCCATAAAACTTAATGTTTGGCATCTCTCCGTCTGTGTTTAGTTCTTCAACTTATCCTTAAATTCACAATAGAGTTTATGTATTGCCGTTTTCATACCTTTGCTTGTCAGCTAAATCCAGTATACTCAGGAGCTGAAGAGCCAAAGAGAATTTGGAGTTCTAGGTAAGGTGCTGAACTCCTTTTGTCATTAATACTGGCAGGAAAGGGAATCAGCATTTGTTAAACACACAGAATTCCAGGCACTGGGCTGCCAGGCTTGGAATGTTCTCTCACTTAATCCTCACAGTATTCCTGTTGGTGGATGATATAATCCTTGTTATTTTTTTTAAAGATTTATTTCTTTGAGAGAAAGAGAGAGGGAGTGAGTGCGGGTGGGGGGAGGGGCAGAGGGAGAAGGAGAGACAGAATCTCAAGCAGACTTCCTGCCGAGCGCTGAGTCCGATGCCAGGCTCTATACCATGACCCCAAGATCATGACCTGGGCCGAAATCAAGAGTTGGACGCTTAGTCGATGGAGCCACCCAGGTGCCCCTATAATCGTTGTTTAAGAGAGAACAAAGCCGGGACCCAGAGAGGCAAAGTAATTTGCCCAAGCACACAGAGCTAGTTGAGTGACTGAGTTGGGATTTGACACCAATTTAATGTGACTGTGGGCCCATACTCCTATGTCTTCCTCTCTCCCAACAGTGATATCTTAAGTTTAAGTGACCTCTCTGTCTTAAGGCTGGGTAGGCAAATAAAATTTATGTGAAATTCAATTAGTAGTAGTGCCTGGCATGCAGTGTTGAGAGAGATCCTTATTGGGATCTGTGGCTGATTAACAATGTCTGGAATGTGTGCTCTGGGGAGAATAAGCATCTGCTGGCCTTCTCCTCAGGTTGCCAGGAGACACAGCCCACCTTCTGGCAGAATTGTGCCTGTGTGAAATTTGTGTTGAGTAGTAATGTAGATCAGCAAGTAGCCCAATTCTTCTAAGTTGGTAGCAATGTATTGTTCTTATAAGTTGTAACAATGTATTGTGGCAATGCATTGTACCCATGGGGAAGAAACGTCCACAAAAAGAATGCCTCCCAATTACCACTCCAGACAAACCATCAAGTTGTGGTCAATCGGCATTTCAGGGGCGCATTGGAGGAAGGAGGACACACCTGAAGGTACCGTGGAAGTACCTAGGGTTTCACACCCCGAGAGCATCCTATTTAGAGAACCATTATTTTTCCATCTTCTGGTTGAGTTAAAGAAAAAGTGATAAATGAACAAAGCCTAAAGAAATTATCACAGCAAAAACTTCTCTGACAATTAGATGGTGCTATAATTGGTTACCCTTAATTTATTAAAGCTTTGTGGGTTGTTTGCTGGCTACTCTATTTTCTTTCATGAGTATTCAGCTTCCTGCCCCACTTCTCCAACCCTCCTCAAAACAAACCCACAACCCAATGGTCCAGTGAACAAACATCTGCACCGGGGACCATTTTAAAATTATTCTTTTCCTCATAGACCCCATATTTTAAATGCTTTGGTCTAGCAAACAAACTTAATTTAGTAATAAAGATATATTTTTGGATTTTTATTAATCAAAGACTGTGCGTCAGATCTTCTGCTCAGAATATAACAACTGTTACCAGATGAGTTTGTTTCTCCAGCTAAAATCAAAGAAATTTAGAGTTTTAGACAGTGTGCCTGACTAGTCTCATCAAGGATAGACATACAGTTTCTACTGGGCTTTTTGAAGTGATGGAAATTGTTCATCAATACTCATACCTGCTTTTGAAGGCTTCTGGGTGGGGGCATGTCTTTGAACCCAGTTTGAGAACCAAATCATTAATTCTTGGGTGCCTGGTAAACATTTTATAAAATCCAGGATGGTGATGCTGCTTCCCTAAAAGTAATACCTTCATCTCTTTCTTGGCCAAGTTTGGTCGTAAATTCAAGCTCCTTGCCCAGGATGAAATTCTCCATTTCAGCTGCTTGCGTGTGTATGAATAACATCTTTAATTCTAAGGTCTTAGGACTCACCGGGAAAATTAGGCCATGTTTAGTTTAAATGAAATCACCCAAGGTCTTGTATGATGAGTTACTAACAGTAAAAGAGACTAGAACCCAGGATATTAGGGATCATTCACAATTTTCACAATTAGACCACACTTCCTTCTGGATACAATTTTTAAGATCTTCAAATAAAAATAAACAGGTTTTCCGGCTGCAAGATTTCAGTGTTTGTTTCATTCCCACTTAGCCTGGAGCCCAGCCGTCCAGATGTGTTTGGGAGAGGAAAAGATGGTAAGACCAAATGTTGCTCAAAACCTTGGAGACAAGTTTAGTTCCAGCATGAGCTAGAGTTTTACTAGATTAGGGATCAATACAGGCCATGTTCCTCAATTCCTCTATGTTCGTTCCCACTGCCTAGTGAGTGGGGGGCTAAGGGGCCAGATCCTTTAGATGCCCTAGACGCAACATTCTTGAATCCAGTTACAAAGCATGCTTATTGTTTGGTTTCTTCTGCCGACAAGGGGACTAAGCTTAAGAGGAGAAAGTTTTATAGCCGAAGTGATTCCCAGCCAGTCTTTGCATTAGAAGCTAATCCTAACAGTCACCTGATCATCTCCACCCCGCCTCCAATTCCATCCCTGACTAAGCATCCTCCTAATGAGCTGTCCCAAATGGTTTCAGGTGGACTCACACTGGGGCACATGCGAGAGGTGATTTTATTTTTTTCTGAAGAGAAAAGAGCTGGAAGGGACTAAAGTATCCCTAAAGGGATAAAGGGAACTTTATCAAGACAATTAGAGACGACCTCTAAAATTTATCATTTACCCTTTAATCAGGACCATGAGATTACAAACCTAATAATCTTTCAGCAAACCCTTACTGGGATGGTTGCAGGAAACTACTGAAGAGAGTCCAGGGGGAGAATTTTCAGAGCCTGGTTCATTGTATTCTTGGTGTCTAGATTCTAGAGAATTCAGGAGGATAGCAAAATACAACTATGTCTGAAAAACCACCCAAGAAGTCCAGAGATTGTTGATGGCTCAGTCCATGCAGACCCAGAATAAATGGACAGATTTCAGAGCCATTACATTTATGGCCAGCCGGGATTCTAAAATTGAAGAGTGTGTGAATCAGTGACGTCTGGTAACCTTTAAAGAGGAAAGGAGGGCCTCAGCTCCCTGGAACGGAGCCAGATACGGCCAAGGTGTAGACAGGTGTCGCCCAGCTGCCATTCAGGCATAATCACAGAGGCGTTATCCAGGCCAACGGCTCCAACCTGGTACAGAAATTAGGGACACCAAACTAGAGCTTTGTGACTTTCTTTCCCTGGCCTGGATATAAAGATGCTTGGAAGAGACCATAAACCCTGGCTTCAGCCCAGTGCCTCTCACCTCCCTAAATCAGGTCTCGGAGCAACTTGAACATAGTGCAGAAGAAGATAATTCTTCTGACTGTGGAAAATATTAGACAGTGAAATAGATGACAGAGACTGGCTGGAAAATCTCTCTAAGAATTAGGAAAGTAGTTATTTAGGCCAGTTCTCTGTCTGCCTAATATGATATAGACATAATTAGCCCTATAAGCCTCAGTTTCTTCATCTATAAATCGGGGACTACAGTTGTATCTACCTCAATTTATGGCTGTGAGGATAAAATGAGTAGTGTGTATAACACACTGAGCCATGTTGTTGTAAGTGAACCCTAAATGATATTATGGGGAGAGGTTTTTCCCTCCTGTCCTTGAGGTGAGACATTCTAGCCGATTGTTACTGAGTTCAAGAAGACTCTTTCTCTTGTTCTCTGTCATTCTGTACACACACACACACACACATGACTGGGGTATTAAAGAAAGGGTTCCCTTTTTATTTTATTTTATTTTATTTTATTTTTTAGAGCGAGAGCATGCACGCACTAGTGGGGAGGGGCAGAGGGAGAGGGAGAGAGAGAATCCTAAGCAGGCTCCGGCATGAAGCCTGCCGTGGGGCTCAATCTCATGACCCTGAGATCATGACCTGCGCTGAAATCAGGATGCTTAACAGACTGAGCCACCCAGGTGCTCAAAAGGGTTCTTTTAAAGCTGTATTGTGCCTTATCTTTTAGGGCTTGGCAAAAGCTACAGCCTCTCTGCTTGGACAGTCTTGAGGCTCAGAATGATCTTGAAAAGACTGACTGGTGGAGAATGAAATGCAGAACCAGTTCTCATTGTACTGCAGTGTATCATTTTTTGTGCTTGTTGCTAAGAGAGAGTTTTCTCATGCACACTTGCCCTGAGCCTGGCCAAATGTGACGATGTGACAAAGATCATAGTTCTTTTGGTTTGGATACAGTAATGTTATGATACCTTTTCAGCACTGTGCTAAGTGTTGCACACACATGAACTCATAGAGCTTTTTGCTAAGACTCTCAGGTGGCTACTGTCTGTCTCTTCATTTGAATAAGGAAATTGAGGTTCAGAGAGTGTACGTAATTTGGCCAAGCTCACAGAACCAATATGTGTAGACCTAGGATTTGAACTCGGGTCTGTGAGAATCAGACCACAAGCTCTTAACCACTCCCTTTTCTTCACTGCTTCTCATTCGGCCATGCCAATATGACTTGTACAACAAGTAATCCAATGGGGACGTGGCCCCAGGCTTCAGAGGGGGGGCTAGGGAAGTGGGCTGTCATATGACCTGTCCGAAGAGTTGCCTGTTCCTGTCCTTTTCCTGAAGAGAGGTGCTTTGTCATGCCAGGCTCAGCAGGGTGAAGACCCAGCCCTCCTCTTTGACCTTCGCTTGCCTTCCTTTTATTTCATGAGTCTGGCTGTCCTTTACCTTGTAATTTAAGAGAGGCCATCTGAAGTTCGTATCCTCTATCACTCTGCCTCTTAGTAGTTAAATCAAAAGCACAGAGATCAGATTTTCTCTGTGAATTGAAATGGAAATTTATTGAGCATCTTATATATGACAAATCTTCGCTTTTACCCCATCCCTGTGATGGTTCTAATCTCCATCCTGCAGGTGAGGAATCAAAGCTCAGGTTACTAGATACATCTGAGGTCAGATATCTAGTTGGTAGACAAACTGGCATATGGCTCTTAGTTCTAATTGAATACAATGCTCTTGCTTTTTGCTTCTGCTGCATCTGAACACTCTAATGCGGTGGTCCTCAACCAGTGGCAGTGGGGGTGGGCAGCTATCGGCACCTAGTGGGTAGAGGCCAGGGATGCTGCTAAACATCCTGCAATGCATAGGCCAGCTTTCACAACAAAGAATTATTAGACTCCAATGTTAATAGTGTCAAGGTTGAGAGATCCTGACCTGAGGCTCTACAGGAGAAGCTGTGTGATGTAGTGGAGTAAGAACAGGCTTATAAACACCAAGCCAGCTGTGGAGAGCTTATCTCTCCTCTGCAGGGGAGGTCTAATTACCTCTGTTTCACACGCAGGGAAAGTGAGGCTCAGAAAAGTGAAGCAACTTGCCCGAGATCACACAGCTAGCAATTATTGCAGTTAGAATTCAGATGAAGGCCTTGGGATCAAATCTGGAGCTTTTCTCCTTTATCATAATTGTACTTGCTGGGTTCTTGCTTTTCTCCTTGAACTTAGACTTTTAAGTCTACCTAAGCATTATTTAACTGGGTCAGTGGTTCTCAGACTATCGCATGCATCAGATTCACAGGGAGACTTGTGAAAACACAAATAGCTGAGCCCCACCACTGAGTTTCTGATTGAATAGGGCCCTGGCAGGACCTGAGAATTTTCATTTCCAACAAGCTCTCAGTGATGCTGTTGCTGCTGGTGGTCTGGGGGCCACACTCTGAGAACCACTGTGGTTAGGGCTGAAGTATGCTTTCCTTTCTTCTTCCCTTTAGAGTCTCCTCCGGCCTCCTCCTCATCTCTCGCTCCCCCAACTTTCCAGGGACCCAGGAGTGCTGAATGTGCAGCCTGGCTCCCACAGGCAAGCTGAGGCTGACAGGCCAGTGAAATATTAGGGGAACATGGGAAACCTACAGCCTTATGAATGCTCACTGCAGAGCTCAGCCAGATTGTACATGTTCCTGGTCCAAGTGTTCCTTACAGTCTCCTGGGAGTGAATTAAAATCATTTGCTGGTGACATAGGCGGGTGAGCTGATTCTGGGTCGAGTCTAATCTGGGTCAGAGAGCACAGGCTGCTATGTCATCTGAAACAGTGAAACCTCTCCCTGGTGTCTCCTGGGGAACCGTAGCTGCGCTCTGTGCACAGAGGCAAGAGGGTGGAGGTACAGATGGAGGCCCATCCCCTGTCCCTGTATCTGGCAGCTGCTTTCCTCACAGGGTGGCTGCTTTCAGGCAGCAGTAGGTGGTCTGCCTAAGGGGCTGGGAAGCCAGGCTTCCCACAGCCCTGGGGGCTCCCTCCAATTTATTACCTCTGAATGCTTGGAACATTAGATATGCCAGAGGTCCAGGAATTTGTGATGAATGTAAAATCAGGACATGTGCTATGCTCAAACTAGCATGAAGTAGGCCAGGGAGGGGGAGATAGAAACTAACATTCATTGAGCCTGATTATGTGCCAGGCATTGTGCTTGATGCTTTACAATCATCTCATTTAATCCTCATAACAGTTTTGCACGTTAGCTATTCTAACTAACAAGAAGAAACTGGGGCTTCAAGAAGCCAACCTGTTTACCCACATCCATAAACCTTTTAAGTGGAGTCAGAATTTGAACCCAGGGTAATCTGACTCCAACAGCTGTTATCTTTCCATTTAATAAAGAGAGAGAGGGAGAGAGGAGAGGATGCTTGAAAACTTGAGGTTCAGAGGAGGTGCGGATGCCTTATGTCTGGTGACCTACTTGGCAGTTCTTTGGTCAGTTTTGACTTTAGGCAACCTTTGTCAAGTACTTTTGGAAATGCACTTCTTTTGCTTGGTGCATAGAAATTTAGAATGATGGGAAATAATACATTAGCATATGCTGTGAAGGGTTTGTTTCCATAGTTAGGTAAGTGACATGGGGAGTGAATATTTGCCACAGAGCTTTGCAGGGGCTACAGTAAATTCCAAAACTATTAATGGAATTTTAGAAGAGGAATAATACAAGATATGAGGAAGTTGAGACTTGGTCATGGTAGAAATGCAATTTTTTTCTCCTCTAAACCAAAGTTTACCATCTTATCTTAGATATAGAGACTCCACTGTTCTTTTTTTTCTTTTTTATGAACTGGAGAAATAAATCAACGTGTTCCCTATAGTTTCCCTGACTTATGAGAATAAATTCAAAATAGATCTTTGTAATTTTATCCTAGCCCAGAAAAAGACAAAAGAAACATGAGCCCAAGGGATTGCCAACCCACCCTCTGTGGTGCCCCAATGCCTGGGTCTTAATTTCAAGTAGGGAGGGCACTTGAATTGGTAAGGCATTTTTGACATTCACTCATCTGGAGCAAACTGTGACATCCATGGTGTTGGAAGAACCAAACATTTAAACCACTGTTGTGGATAATTGGCCTTGAGCCTCCTAATCCCATAATATGCTTAGTGGTGTCTGCAACAGGTCTGACTTCCAGCACTGGCCAATTGAAATTAGACCCAATTCACAACATAAGTAATAATACCTGTCATTACTTAATGCTTTTTACAATCTTGTAAAGCATTTTCAGTCACATTATCTCATATAATCCTCAGAACAACTCTATAAAGGAGATATTTCCACCTTCAGTTTTATAGACAAGGACACCAAGTCTTGAAAAGATCACACAGTTAGTAAGGGACAAAGTCCCAACTCAGATTCAAACTTTGAAGTCCTATCTGAGTGCTCACTCACTGTATTTCTATCTGCCTCTTTGTTCTGTAAGTCTGACTTCATTCTTTTAATTTAAAGATTAGATTGGGTTTAAAATAGCTTTTCTCTGATATAAGATAAACCTATACTCTTATTGAAAATGTAGAAAAAATCAGTGAAGGAACTCCATTCACCTTAATTGAGACAACTGCTGTCAACATTATGCTGTAGTTTTTTTCTATACATATTGAATTAGTATTTCTTCATTTTGATTGAATTCAAATTGCATGTATATCTTTCAAGAGCCTCTACCATCATTTCTAAAACCTTAGAATTGCTCTGAAGAAATCTGGAGTGGCTGGAGGGATAGAAGACTGAATGTATGCATTCATAGACATGTGTGGAACACAAGAATAAGAAGAAGTTGTCTCTGCTCTTGAAATGCTTGCCATCTAAATGTGATAAGACTGGACATTTACTCGTGCAGCAAAATTTTGGAACTAACGAAAACATAAGGTAGCACCTAAACCCAAAGTTAATAATGTGGTGTGAGTGTCATCTGTAGGTGTTGAGAATGGAATTAAGTAGCAGGAATTGGGACTAGTCCAGATGAGAGTTCCTGGGGTGGGCACACAATCTTTAGTTAAATCTTGAGAGAAATAATGTTTGTGGTTGGCAGAAAGGTATGACTCTCTAGTCTTTTCTAAAATGATGGCCCACAGAAGAGTAACTTTCCCACTAATACCTGAAAATTGGAAGTTACCTGTATTCTAACCATTTTCCTTTGGTGTTTGGGTCCCTTGAGTGAGAGTACAGTATGTCCATGGGCCAAGGAAACCTTTTCTTTTAATCTATTTATTGAAGATATAACTGCGGCCTGTGTTTCTGAAGAGTGCTACTTCCTAATCACTTGGGGAATAAGAAAAAGAAGTGAAAATAGCAGCTTTAGTATTTAAACTTTGGGGAAAAGAAATGACACAAGCTAAATAAGTTACAGATTAAATATCTTGAGTGCTAAAGAAGAGGTCAGCTTTGTTGCTTTTAGAAGAATGATTTATGGGTCTATTTAACTTTTAAAGTCCTGCTGTGACATTTTGGAAACATGGTTTTCCATTGATAAGTAATACTGTACTGTGATAGATGCGGGAACAATAGCATAAGTTTGGCCAAATAGCTGTTCTTAATGTTTGTTTAACAGATAAAGAAGTCAGGTGACATTTTCTATCGGTATGTTGTGCAATACTGCAAAACTAACAGCTCTGAGATTTAGCATAGAACATGAGAAATTCCCAGGGCAACTCTGGGTTGGCAATTTGAAAAGGCCACCCGACATCAGTTGGATTCCTTAAATACCTTTTCCTATGGGCTTCATGATTCAGTGGGAAGTGCACAGACTTTGAAGTCAGATCTTTGTTCAAATCCCAGCTCTACCACTCCCTAGAAGTGAGCCTTTGGAGCTGTTCCTTAACCTCCATAAGCCTGTTTCCTTACCTTCTAAATGGGGTTAATAATAGCTATGTCACAGGGTTGTTGAGATAATGAAAAACAGTTACATGCATAGAATGGCTTACATAAAACTTGATGCCTAGTGGACACTTAATACATCCATTCATTCAGCTAATGTTTGGCCCAGTGTTAGAGGCTGGGGAGTACAAGAATGATTAAGATGGATAGATTCTGCCCTCATAGGGCTAACATTTTAGTAGAGAAAGGGGAAAATAAAAGTAAACAGGTAAATATATATAGAATCACCACAAATGTAGGCAAATGTCATGAAGACCCCAAGGGCTGAGACTGAGAATATTTGGAAGTGTGAAACTACTTCACATGGGGTAGGAGAGGACATGCCTTTTGAGCACGTAGCTTTAAGCAGAGAGCTAAAGCATGAGAAAGAACCATCCATGGAAAGAGTGGGCTGTAAAGCATTTGAGCAGAAGGAATAGCCTGTGCAGTAGCCCTGAGGCAGAGAGTAACCTGGAGCGTTTCAGGAACCAAAAAAGAACAACAGCTGTGGCCTGAAGAGCAAAGAGGTAAACCGCTAGGGAGGGCTGAGGCAGGAGAGGTCAGCAAGGATGGGTCACATGTGACCTTGGGAGAGAGTTTGGATTTCATTCCGAGTACAGTTTTATCAGTAGTTTTGTTTTCTTCCTGTTGTAATTGCAGCCATTATTTAGCACCAAGAACCTGTCAGCTGTCACCCGATTTTGCAGGAATTCCAATGAGTATCTGCTCCGCAGATCAGGGAATAAGTACCAGGGTGGGGAGAAAGCATATCCCGCTGTAAAGCTAAGCCTCTGGAACCTGCCATGAGGGGTTACTGGTCCAGCATTTGTCACCAGCTTACAAAGTGTTAGAGCTGTAGTGGGCTTAGCGTCCCTCCTCTCCAGCTCCCTCAGGGTATAGATGGGAAGGAAGCTCTGCACAAGGCATAGTCTTAAGCTAACCCGGAGAAAGAGATTTAACACTAATTTATTGACAGTCTTTTGTTTTCTAGAAAGGGTGCTGGTACTTTCTTGTTTAATTATTTTAATCTTCACAAGTACCTGTAAGGTAGTCATTTTAGTCAGGTTTCCCATATGAGAAAACTGAATAAATTGGCTAACAAAGTGAACCTGTGGTATAACTGCTCTGGAAAATAATGCGGTTTTATTCTGTTAAATTGAACCTTCACATATCCTTACTGCCCCCAATTTCCACTTCCTCTAGGAAATTCCTACGTATGAGCACCAAGAGATACATATAAGAATGTTCAAAGAAGTATCGTTCTTAGTAGCAAAGAACTGGAAATAATCCAAATGCCCATCCTCAAGGAAATGAATGAATAACTTATGGTATAATCACACAACGGAATATGACACAGCAGTGAAATGGACTGACCTACAGCCACCCACAACAGTATGGATTTCAGTCAGTATAATATTAAATGAAAACAAGTCCCAAGTGACTTCTTAGAACAGTACACTCTTCTTATAAAGTTCAAACACTTTATTATTTAGGCATTTATATATATTTGATTGAACTTTTTAAGCAAAGGAATGATAATCATAATATTCTGGATCCTAGTTACTTCTGTGTGGGAAGGCAGGATATAGGATAATAGACACATAGATAAATAGAAGTAAATATACTTCATGTTCTTAAAGAGAGTAATGGGCTCATGAGTATTCATGGCATTGTAACTGAATGAATGACTAAATGAATGAGTAAAACAAAAGGTCACCTTATGTAGACCAATGATGCCAGTGTGTTTGAATTAAGATAATGAATAATTCAACTCGTCCACTAAAAGACAAAAAAGAAAAAAAAGTGACTTTTATGGTTTTTCCATTATGCTGAGATGCTTGGGGATTAAAAACAAATATTTGACGTTTAGTAGAACTCTGAGCTACTCACTTGGGTAGTTCCGTTATATGTCTACAGCCACCACTACCCATATACCCCCAACAATATCACCATATTTTGGATATATATTGTTTATTGTATAGATTTGTGGTCTTCACATTTTTCTGATCATGCTCCTAATCAGTAAAAAATTGGGGGGGCATCCACTCCTAATATCTGTAAATTTACTGATAAACTATGTACCTCTACTATTATTAATATCTGTATATTTTTCTTTTTTAAAAGGTAAATGAAATATAAATAGAAGTTTGAATAATTAATTTCTTCCCATACTCCAGTGACATAACCCATGCATCCCACTTTGGGGAGATCTGTAGATCACAAAACCCTATTAACAACTACTTTAATTTTGTATTCCAAGGTCTCTCCCCTGTCCCCTACCATAAATTTCCTTATATGAGGTTCATGATATCCCTGAGAGGCAGAAGGGACAGACAGTGTTATTGCCATGGCACCACTGGGGAGAGTGAAGCCCTGAGAATTCTTGGCTCTTCACAGCATTACCCAGAGAGTGGTGGAATTTGGACTAGGAGCGGGATGGCCTGGCACTTCCCACTATATTTGGGAGCTTCTGGTCAAATACCAACAGCATTATGTAATTCTTAAAGTTGGGCCAGCCTGGCTTCCAATTCCAGCTCCCGTTCTTGGTTGCTATGTGTGCTCAGATGGGTTACTCAATCGTTCTGAATCTCAGTTTTCTCAACTGTAAAATGGAGAGAATTCTATCTGCCTCACATGGTAGTTGTAAGAAATAAAAATGAGATCAAATAGAGTAAAATCTAATATAGAGGACAAAGCAGTCAATAAATGTTAGTTTTCTTTTCCTTCTTATTCCTGCTTCCCTAGCCCATTATATTGACGTATGTGATAAAGCAATTTTGGGAAGGCAGGGGAAGAAGCAGTAATTGTGAACAGCCTATGAAATATAGTTTTATGTATTTAATTTTAAGTGCAGAAAGTCCTATGAACAATATTAATCTTGTCTCTAAATCTGTCTCATATTTAGACAGGTCTTTGGCCTCTAGGTGGGCAGTGCTATTACAGTGAAAGCAAAACAGGCCAATGCTTTTGAAAGCAGTGGGGTCCACACAGACCTTGGGTCTCTTCCACTTTTTTGGTATCAAATGTGATGCCACACTGAAATGTTTCGTAAGTGTTCCCATAATATTTAGCTAATATTCAGCTCTTTAATTTGTAATAAATTTTTCTTCCTTATCTCTACCTAAAGGAGAGGAAAAGAGTGTTTGTATCTAAACAACTCCATCGGGATGGGAAGAACCAGGTAGCCTGGGCACCAGAGAATCCTATAATTCATATGTGTCCTTGTCTGTGAATAAAATTCCTATAAACGTAAGATATAATAACACATCTTTACAGAGCTGGCCTACTGAATGCCTCCACCTGTTTCTAATTTAAGTGGGATTGTTCTCTCAGGAGATTCCATTCTCCCTTAAAAAACACACATGTACAAACACAAAACTTGATTTAAATGAAACAGACACCTTAAGAATCTTAACAAGTAGGGTTGACCTTTGAACATGATTCTACAAAAGTGTATTGTGCTCCCCGAGTGCTGCCAGGAAGCCTCGGACAGATCAGTGCATTACAGCCCCCTTCCTGAACTTCTACGAGCACAGAGAGTAGATCCAGAGGGGAACAGAGTCCATGAGACCCAAGTGCAAGGGTGACTTGGCCCAAATCCATCGGTGCCGTTTTTCCCACTGTGCCAGGCTGTAATCGAGAGCCCTTCTCACTAGCATGTCTCAAAATGTGCTACCTCTCATTTGACAGTAGCAAGGCCTTTCAGTGCAGAGACCAGGGGAGGTCACCTTTCTGGGTAAACAGAACATGTATGTACAGTGACATACATGCATGTGCAGGGACATATTTGGACCCATGTAGCTCTCCGTGCATGCATGCTGTTGACTACGACTCTGGGTTTATTGCAATGCCACAGATGGATTTTAGGGAATGAGACAATAGAACAAAATACATGAAATCTACTCTGAGGGCAATTTACTGTTTTGTTGATGACATGTTGATGTCTTAAAAACGGGTTGGGCCTTCTTTTGAACTTCATTTCTCATGGGTTTGCCAAAGGCAAAAGTGCTGCTTATCACGCATTGTCCAGAATAGGCAGATCCATAGGGACAGGAGTGGATTAGTTGTTGCCAGGAGTGGCTATTTACTGGGGACAGGGTTTCTCTGGGATAATGAAAATGTTCTGGAATTAGATAGTGGTGATGGTTGCACAACATGGTGAATTTACTAAAAGCCCCTGAATTGTACACCTTAAAATGGTTAAAATGGTGAATTTTAATGTTAAGGGAATTTTACCTCGAATTACCTCAATTTTACCTTTAATGTTAAGGGAATTTTACCTCAAAAAAAGAGAGGGACCATGAACTAAGAGTGTTAAGCGTGGGCACAAATGTCAGATCTCCTAAGTGCTAGAGAACTGAAGACTGACTGCATCCCGAGGATGGCTGAGAGGTGCTCCCAGGGCCTGGGGCAGGGCTAGGAAAGACGATGGTTTGATTCCAGCACCGGAAAGAAGCAGGTGAGGTATCTTGGGCTCAGGACAAGTGGGAACACGCTGAGGCAGTGTGCACACAGGGGTGTCCAGAAGGCACCCACTCACCTTTCTCTGGCCGCTGGCCCCCGCTCACCTGCCCCAGTTTGGCTGTTTTTTCTGACGCTAGATTATGTTCTGGTGAATAACAGCAGGGAGTGCTCCCTAAAATGCGTAGGACTGATGTCCCAAAGCACAGCCTCTGCTTTTCTTTGCCTGGGATAGAATCCAGCCTAGGTGAGTCCTCGTCCTGATGCCACGAGGTATCTATCGCTCGAGCCGCTGTTCACCGCTATGAACAGCCCTGGGGTCGCTCCAGGTAGCCTGGACCAGCAAGAAAGCGCAGGACGCCAACTGTCCCAGTTTCCGTGGCCAGAACTTCACCCACATATGTTGACATAATGTGCATTTCTCCCTGACAAGCAAGCCCGGTGTCGTTTCTGGGTTGAGTACAAGAGGAAGCCAGTTTATTTCTAAGGTAAATGAAATTGCACTTTTTATTTGGGAAATGAGAAAGTTGAGGCTGAGTAACTGATGAAGACTTTTTTTTAATCAGCTCTCTTATGAAACATTAACGTCAAGCCTAAATTTGGAAGTGTCATGTAAAAAGTTTTTTATTTTGCTCATACAGCAGGACCGAGATGGTCTCCTCTGGCATAAACTCTTTTGTCTTGAAAAATACCAGTGATGAATGCTATGAATTTCTGTATTGGAAAATTTGAATCACCCTGAGTTCCTTGATGAAAATGTGAAATTAATTTTGTACTAAATAAAACTTGAAAGTGGTTTCAATTACGGGGGTGGGGGGACGTGAAATGAAGACAGTAATCCACTGTATCGTATTCTCGTTTCATTATTCTGAATTTTTTTTTTAAGATTTTATTTATTTATTTACTTGAGAGAGAGAGAGAGAAACAGCATGAGAGGGGATAGGGTCAGAGGGAGAAGCAGGCTCTCCGCCGAGCTGGGAGCCCGATGTGGGACTCGATCCCAGGACTCCGGGATCATGACCTGAGCCGAAGGCAGTCGCTTAACCAACTGAGCCACCCAGGCGCCCCTGAATTTTTTTTTAAATCATCATTTCTAGATACTGTACCACTTCATAAAGAGATTGAGATTGTGAATATTGGAGGTTGTGGTGATACTTAGTACAAACCTGTCACCTTATAAAGAGTCGGTTGATGCTTTGGGCTGGTGGGGGAAGGGAAGGCAGAAACAAGTGTTTATGGAGCATCGTTTGTATGCCAAGATCTGGGCTAGGAGATTTCACATATGTTCTCTCATTTAATACTCATGACTGTCTGAGATAAATACTGTTATCTCTGTTGTTTCAGATGGAAAATGAAGGCTCAAAGAGATCATATAAGATGACAAAAGTGACAGAGATTATAAACCGGCAGAAGGGGAATCCAAGCTCGGGTGTTTCCCTCCCACTCTAAAGCCTGCTTTTCTTTGCAACCTCGAACCCATCACTGGGGAAAGCCGGACAGCAGGCTCCGCGCCCCACACAGAAGGCCTTTCTCCAGACCTTCCCCTTCGTCAGCTTGAGTGCACTCTCTGACACCTTACTCCTGGCCTGGGTTCCTAATTTTAGTCACCATCCCTGTACCCACAGAGCTGACCCTTCTGAGAGAGTCCCCATGATATTCTAGGAAGTGTGGTCTGGGGACAAGTGAACAAAGCGCAGCTCCGCTCTCTAAAAGCTCAACTTGAATGATGAACTTTGCAGCATTTAACCTCAGTGTCTTCACTCAAAATGGTGATAATGATACTTGGCCCTAAGGGCTATGGCGTGGGTTAAAGTAGTGTCAAGTGTCTCGCACGAGGCCTGGCTTGAGAGAGGAAATCCAACTATATTAGTTCTCTTGCCACTACCTCTAGTTTTTGGCAAGAGACAGAAGAGAACCTTCCTTAGAAGTGTTAAAAGGCAAGATGGAGTGGGAGGTAGACAGTATTGGGGGGTTTTCTTCCACTGCTTGCTACCAAAATCTTGGTGGACTCCCATCAGATCTGAAAGTAATGCAGCTTCTAACCACTGGGGTAATTTGAAGACAGCTTTGTGGTGGGATTTTCAGGTTGCAGGATGAGTCCTGAGTGGAAATTTCACTCTGTCAAAAATGGGTCCAAATCAGAGCAGGAGAGGGGAAACATTTTCCTCACTCTAACATTCAACTCTGCTGTTGGTCAAAGGAACCCCTTTTTAAGGAGCCAGCATGCTCAGAATGAAATGGAAGCTGCGTTGTTGAAGGCAGAGCAAAGACAGTCGTTGCAAGCAGTGAGGGGCCCCTCCCAGGGACCTGACAAGTGAAGGAAAGTCGAACAAAAGAGTGAGTACTGGTGTATGTGAAGATGAAGAGCTGGGATGTTCTGAGCTTGGAGAGCTTGGTGGGGGCCCAGGGCCGAGGTTTACCTGTGGTCCTGAGCCCGGGGGTGCCAATCACTCACTACTCTGCCTTTCCTAAGTTAATCAGAGCAGGTCCACCCTGTCCTCTCCTGCCGCCCCATAAGGCAAGTAGAAGGAAGGACACAGGAAATTGAACTTGTAGGGTATGTTGGGCACAAAGAACTTTGTGATCTTATTTCCTTTGGCCCCCAGGGCTACTCTAAGAAATACCTGGGGTTACTCTTCCCATTGTGCTGGTAAGGAAAGTGAGCTTCTGGTGGATAAGAGCCTTTTGTCTTGTAGGTGTGTCTGCTTGTAAACCGCAGAACACATAGATAGAATTTGGCATTGTGGGTGAGGGAATACCTTCTGTTTTCACTAAGGACCTCACCCCAAATTACGTGTCCCTTAATCCAGTCCCTAATTCGCAATCACTGCTTGTGGGTCATATCTTATGGCTCATCTGCGTATACCGCAGGCTCATTACTTTGCAACTTAGAAAATGCTAGGGAGCTATAGTAACGATCCAAGTCCATTTAGGTTTGGCAAATCAACAAGCTTTTCGAGCCCATTGAAGACAAATCCAGACAAAATGCAAAGGGCTTGAAAATGATCACTACGATTTGGAAATGGAGGGGAGGTTTTAAGTAGACTCTTTTCATCCCACATCCCCAATGTCCTGGATTCAAGTTGCCTTTAGCTTCCTTATCTTAAAGACAGTGATGAAACCTCTTCCTGCCACTCTGGGCTTACTGGTAAAATGGGTTTTGGAGTGTTCTTTGGAATCCCAGGGTTCCTTGAAGGATCCCCATGGATGCTTTCCTTGGGGAAAGGCTATAGTGAATCCAAAGGGTCTCCCAGCTGTTTCCCCCTCACACACCTCTTCCCTCCCCTCACCCACCTACACTTTAATGAGAACAACCCTGCTTTTACTGGTTTTATGTATTGGCCTGCCCCTTTTGCTTTAATTTAGAAAAGCTACATTGCAACTAACAATAGTTTTAAAATCAAGGCGGTAAGGAATGGTGGTTTGGAATCTAATACAAAAAGCCCTCCTCTGGGGAGATTTACCTGAAGGTTAACAGCTTAGAGAGTTTCGAGGGGGGGGATGGGCCAGAATTTAGGGAAGCATGGTTCACTTTCCAAAATCATGTCAGCTTTCAGAACTGAAAAGGAACAAAACCACTATGAATACAGAATATATCAGAAAAAGAACAAAGTGTGGCAACACCACCAGTGAGATCAGACTCCCTTTAGCCCACAGACTTACTGATTGGAGTTTTCTGATGAGGCAGACAGACTCATGGAAGGCTGCCAGGAAATTCTGGACATCAAATTGCTTTTGCTAAGCCAGCCCAGCGGTATAGTAAAGAGCTAAGGAGTCCCAAGAGAGGGGTGGGAAAGGATTGGTCTCTGTTTCTCTACCCCTGATGTGGGCCTTTTTCGATTAGGAAGTGGAGTGTGAAGGAAGTTATCGGGGGTGAAATCAACTCAGCAAGAAACCTTTTTAGACCAAAGCCCAAGGAAAACTAATAAAACCAGTTGGACTGCTTCATGCTTATCATATGTTGTGCATGTAGGTCAGCTCGCTTTACAGCAAAGACAGACACCCCCAAAACAAAACACTCAGTTCTACAGAAAGATTTCCAAGCCCCTAAATGATGGCCTGGTTCTTTCAAGGGGCATTTGCTACGTGAAACTCAACTACAAGCAAATATCTGACACACTATTTCTAAATTAATGATAGAAATGAAATGTTGCCTAGTCTGTGGACTGGGGATTATATTGGGCTGGGAGGAACAAAGCCCCCAAAAGCAGAGCCTTAAACAAATTACTGGTTCTATTTTTCTTTGACAATGAGCAGTCTGGAGGCACACAGCTGCTGACCTTGGAACCATGGCTCAGGATGTCAGGGTCCAGATTCTTGGTGATCTCTTGACTTTCTTCTCTGCAGAGCAATGGTTGCCCCCGCCCCCGCCCCCCCGCCCTTCTCCTCTGGCATCTCTTTCATGTTCTAGATAGGATGAAGGGGGTAGACAAAGAGAGAAACTGCAGGAGATGGCTGAGTCTGCGCTCCTCCTTTTCCTACTCCCATCCCCACGTCTTAAGGGGCTCTCTGGTAACTTCATCCAACAACTTCTGCTTATATAACTTAACTAGAACCATGCCACATGCCATGCCACCTGAAGAGGAGGGTTGGAAATATAGCCTTTTGGCTGGGCATCTGGTTGTTCCCAACAAAATCGGGGTTCGTTTCCAAGGTAGAAGGGGAGAGGGCATACCATCCTGACGGTAGTAGTGGCTACCAGACCTAGGGGAAGATTCCCTCCTCTTTACTCCTTGGGACACATCCGTAACTCCTCCTGGCCTCTAGTCAACATTTTCTAGAACTCTGTTCTCACTGTGGTTTGCTTTCTCTGTTTGTAGTGGGTTCTGATGTTCTTCATGACCTCAGGTTCCTCACTGGAATATCATACGGTGCGATATCACGTCATCCTCTAGCTAATGAGGGTTACAAGTGTGTCTCATGCTGAGTAGCATCTCTGTACGTGGGGAATGTTGAATTCAACTCTTGGCTGATGAAGCAATCTGTGCCGGGCTTGGGAAAGCTCACGGGTGACTATGGGGCTTCCTTTCAGGGTTTGCTGTCACAAGGTTGAAAGCGCACCAATGCCAAGTCCACAGTTTGTTCAAGTGTAGCAGCTGTCCATGGACACAGCTGAGGAATGTTTCACACTTAAACTCGGGTTGTGTTTTTGTCCCCTCCTCAGTAGCAGGTGACCTCAAATCCTACTTTGCCAAAAGAAGATAAGGTCGTTTGACTTGAAGCATCCTTTGTGCTTTAGAAATCCACGTATTTTTATCCTTCCTCTTTGTTTCACTTCGATTCTGAGGAATCCAGTCCTTTGTTTGTTCCGATGCTTGCCTCCCCACCCCCCACCATGGCTCTTGACCCCGCCCCTCTCACCTCCTCCAGTGCCTTGTTTTACCATCTAGCCCTCTCTCCCTTGCCTTTGCAGCCCCTTCACCTCAAGGAGCACCTTCTCATTTGTGTACGGACCATCAGGCTACTCCTCGCTTTGTCCGCTCCCTTTTCCAGCAGTCTGGCTGTATCTCTCCTGCGGAGGTCCCATCTCCTGATCTCTTGGTGGATGACCCTCTCTGCCTGGCGCTTGCTTGCTCTCTCTCTCAGTTCCGGTACCCACTCTCTCCTCTTCGCACTTAGGAATGGTAAGTGCTCAGAAAAAGACTGAAGTTTAACAACTGTTGGCTATGGATTGGGGAAATAATTGGTGACTTTTTTTTAAAGGAATCTGTTTCTTTATTCTTGTATATATTTTCTATTTTTTTACACCAAGCATATTATTTTTAATCAGAAAAATAGCTTAAAGTTGGATAAATGTCTCTACCTAGAAAAGCAAGTGGGTAAGAGCAAGAGAGACAATAGAAGTCAAGAGAAGTGTAGTCAAAATTTCCATAAAATGCCAACCATAATGCTTACTCTCCATACCTCCCAGGGCTTTTGGGAGGGTTAAATAAATTAATATATGTTAGAATGATTCTTCTTAAATTATCTGTGGTAAGGACCAGTTTGTTTCTTTTTTTAAGAAATGAATTAACTAGGGGGAACCTGGGTGGCTCAGTCGTTAAGCATCTGCCTTCAGCTCAGGTCATGATCCCAGGGTCCTGGGATCAAGCCCCGCATCGGGCTCCCTGCTCAGCGGGAAGCCTGCTTCTCCCTCTCCCACTCCCCCTGCTTGTGTTCCCTTTCTCTCTGTGTCTCTCTCTGTCAAATAAATAAATAAAATCTTAAAAAAAAAAAAAAAAAAAAAGAAATGAATTAACTAAAGTGCCTGGTTGTTTAGATTTCCTTAGTTTTTACCTAATGTCCCTTATCTGTTCTAGTATCCCCTCCAGGATACCACATTATATTTAATCAGCTTGACTCCTTAGCTCCTCTCAGCTATGGCATTTTTCAGACTTGCCTTTTTTTGCTGACTTTGAAGTTTTTTTTTTTTTTTAAAGATTTTATTTATTTATTTGACAGAGAGATAGAGAGCACAAGTAGGCAGGGTGGCAGGAGGAGAGAGAGGGAGAAGCAGGCTTCCCGCTGAGCAGGGAGCCGGACGTGGGGCTCGATCCCAGGACCGCCGGATCATGACCTGAGCCAAGGCAGCCGCTCAACCGACTGAGCCACCCAGGCGCCCTGACTTTGACAGTTTTAAGGGGCAGTGGGCAAGTATTTTGTAGAATGTCCCATTATTGGAATTTATCTGGTATTTTTTCTCATGAGAAGACTGGGGTTATGAGCTATTGGGACCAAGACTACAGAGGCCATCCTCATCATATCATATCAACGGTACAAACTAGCAACATGATTTATGACTGTTGATGCTGACCTTGAACACCTGGTTGGAGTATTTGTTTCTTTCTGATTTCCATTCTGTTTATATGTGCTCCTATTGCATATAGCTCAGACACAGTTCGTGCCCATGCAACTCATTGGGCAAGTGCAACCAACGAGCTGGCTTGTCATGCATGTGTATGACACAGCCATGTCAAATTGCCAGAAAGTTTCCGTCACTTGCTCTCCACTTTGCCAGCTTATCTCATCACAGGCCAGTAACAGTCTGCAGACTGGCCTGGGTCCATAGCCACACTTCAAGTAGCTCTGTGCTAACGCATACAGCACAAGGAGGCTTTAATAAATCATTTGAAATCAAACTGAGCATGATTCAGAAACAAAAGGTGAACTTGAGCTGGAATCTTGAAATCATGGCAGTGAGAATGGGAAAGGGTCTTGGGGGAGAAACTTTTCAGTTCCCTCGTCCTACATATGTGGAGTGTGAGCCTCAGGGGAAAGAAGAGGGTGGCCTCCCATGGGAATGTGGTGGCAAAGCCCATGCTAAGCTTGGTATCCTGTTCCTAACCAGGGCTCTTCCCACCATGACACTCTGATTGGAATCACTGAAGGTCTACCCGTGAAGAAGAGCAGGGAAGAAAACAGAGGTGGAATGGGGAGGGGGCTTAGATCTACAGCAAAGCTAAATTTGTCCCTGACTTTCTGACCTTCTGCTATCTTGCGAAAACTTAAATGAGCAGCTGAGAAAACCAAGAGGTTTAAGGAGAGGCAGAGGTGCTTACTTGGATATAACTGGTATTCTGATAATTGGAGGTAATTTATGCTTTCAAGATAAATAAGTTAGTCTCCCTTTGGCACTGTTCCATCTGTCCTGTCTCAGTGCAGGTCAGAGAGAAAGAAATCCAGGGCTAAGGATGGAAAACAAATCAGTAAGTGGTGGAGTTGTCCCCTCCCCTCCCCTGTCCACTTTTACTTTCCTTACAAAGAAAAAAAAAAGAAAGAAAAAGAAAAAATAAGATGGAACGGAGATGTGGGTGAAGGGCTAGGGAAACAAGAAATCAGGGACTTAGGAGAGGTTTACTCATCTGACTCCTTTTTCTGTGGAAATATATTTAGGATTAAATTAGACATGACATTTAGTAGACTCCCAGTGGAAAAATATTTTCTTATACCTGAAGGGGCTCTGGGAAAATGGAACAGCCTGGCAACCAGGCTTGCCTGGTTAGAATATGGTGGGAAGATTAGGTCCCACAAAGTAGAGCATAATAGGCTGTACAGGATCCGAAGTGTGAGGGACGAGTGGACTCTGGGGCTGCCTGCTTATTAGCCGTCCCTCATTTATTTTTCTCTGATTTTGAAGTTTTTATCTTTAGAAGGGAAAGATGGTATAAGAAATGGATGTATCTGACCAGGATGTTATCAGTCCTACTTCACACATTTCCATGACCACCCATTGCCTATGTGATGAAGCCCCCGCCCCTCACCATGGCACACCGGACACCCCACAACCTGGGCTAGCCTCCTCTATGTCACTTTTCACCTCTACCCTTCTGCACCTGTTCTTTCTTCATCCTGGAAAGCCCTCCCTCATCCCACATTGTTGAAATCCCATTCAGTCTTGAAGCTCCAGTTCAAACATGCCCTCCTCTTGAGAAGCCTAATCCAACTCCTTAGGCTCAGTCAATAGCCCCAATCCCACCCCCTGCTGCCTATTGAAAGTGTCTACAGCCCAGCAGGTAACAACATTGTTTTCAACAATCATTTATATGCAAAACATCTACAGAGTGCTACTGTGTGTCAGGCACAGTGTAAAGGGCTTTACTTAACTTTCTTACTGAATCCCAGGAGGATCTAGCAAGTGGGAACCAGGATTACCTAACTTTTGCTGATGGAAAGGAGAGCTTCTTAGAAGCCAGGTAGTTTGCTCACAGTGATAATGGTCTATGGAAGAGGGGTTTAAACCCAGGACTTTCTACTATTGAATCCTCTCCCTAACTGAACTACCCCACTCACCACACTCAGCCCCGAGTTGGTTATCCATGGACCTCACTCCAGCTCCAGGCCCCCTCTGGGCTGCAGCCTTCTTGGGAGCAGAATCCCCATCATTGTTCTGAGTTGCCCTTGGCTCTGGCCCACAGAAGGAGCTGGGGACTATTTGTTGGCTGATGTAAACTTGCTTGCTTGAGCTCTCTCTCAAAATCTTATCACGGTTGGTGTGGCCTTTGACTCAAAAGTCTGTAGCTGATGCTGCTCACAAAGGAACAGCCTAGCAGTCAGGAAAACCCACAGTTGAGTGTTAGGGGCTGGTATGTGATTTCCTTGTTACTCAGGGCTTTGATGGTTAGAAACAGAAGGCTTTTGAGTGCAAATGAAGCCTTTTTCTGAAAGACCAAACTAACCTCAGCTCTGTCCATCTCAGATCTGCTGAAAAACTTGAGACTTTTCATATCAGTCTCTCCCCGGCTGGCCTGGGCAGCGATCTGTTTTGAGTCTAAATCACCACCAAGCACTTGGTAGCTTATGCACCATCAAGGGTGTATTTGGAAGCCACTGGGTTGCCTCTTGGTTTCTCTCTTGTCCAGGGACAAATCCCAACTTCTAGGCTTTTGAAGTAGCTCGAAGAATGGAAAGGCGTGCCTGAAACAAGAAATTCAAACACATGCACACACACACAAAACTTTTATTTGTGTGTTTGTGGATATGCGCTTACCTCATCAATTTTTATTGAGTCTCTAAACGGAGTTCCTTGGCATGTCCTTGAGAGGAAACAGAAAGTGGAGGTCTTTGAAGCCAGGATTCATGGCGTCCTCAGAGCCAGAAGGGCCTTCGCCACCAGGCTCCAAGCGTGTTTCCCTTACCTTGGAAAAAAGTAATTCTCAGCTATTCCCACGCATTTCTTTTCCCTCATAATGTTAGCAAGCTTTCCCCACCCAAACCCCACTGGGGTTTTAAGTACAATTATGGGACATTCGTAATTTAATTTGGAGGACTAGCCTCTTGACAGTGCTGATTCTTCCCAGTAGGAACATCGTGTATCTTCCCATTTTTTCACGTCCCTCAATCAGATTTTAGATTTGTTTCTATGCAGGACTTGTGCATTGCTTTCACTGTATTTCTCAAGGTTTTGTACTGTTGTGGCAATAGTTGGGGTTTAATGTTGAATTTGTGCTCTTTTGTTTTTGGAAAGAGGGTGCCCTGAAATCAGGCAAGTGGGCTGGATTCCTGTTGTGGGGTTTCCGCTGCCTCACGTCGTGGGCATGTGCTCGTGGGCAGCAGGGGCCTGGTACAACTGCGGAAATTCAGGCTCTGAGGGTGATGGGTAGGGAGAGGGGTCCTTAATCATCAAGTAAAGCTGGGTCTGCATCAGTTACTTTCCCAAACCCCGGGGCTTCAATAGCCATCTGCGGTTGCTCACACATCTGCAGATTGGTGGCAATTTAGCTCATCTAGTTGGGGCTTGGCTGGAGTCCTCTGCTTCAGGCCGTGGTTGCTGATGTTGCGTTGAGCTTGCTCTGCAACTCTTCAGTTCTGCATAAGAGGTCTGGCGGAACTTAAGGTCTCTGAAGTTCTGGACATCGAAGGGGTATGCCGTCACTTCTTGCCATTGGCCAAAGCAAGTCATAGGGCTGAATTCAAAGTTGGGGCAGTGTGGTGGATTAGCTAAGCTGGAGCTCTGTTTCTCAGAATGGCCTTTCTTGCATGATTCGGGAATCGGGCTGGCCCCACAGGGGAAATGTGCACACTCTCTGCACAGGGAAAGTGAAGCCAGGGTCAGATCTCTAGCTGCTGCTCTCACGGGCCATCTGCTTCTTGCTTGTTGGTGTGGGCGGCAGCCACCCCACAGCTCCACCAGACTTCTTTCTTCAGCTGCTCTGACACATGGGCTGGGCTTGTGGGCAGCTCCAAGTGGGGCCAGCGGGGGGGGGGGGGGTGCGCAGAGGAGGAATGCACCAACTCTTCTGCAGATCTGCCTAAATGTAGGGGGCTTGGAGGCAGTGAGACACCCACGTGGGAACTAGCGCATCCTCGTGGGCTCCAGTTGGTCATCGCTCTGCCCCGCTTTGCGTACAGTTTTTCTGCCCAAGTGCTAGCCTTGCTGGCCTCAGGCCTGGCACCAGATGCAAGCACGATGCCCTTCAAGGGACTGTTTAACTCACTCCCGAGATCACAGAAGGTCTCAGTCCTATAATAAATCCAGTATATCCCTCATCATGATTCTGCTTCTCTGATGGAACCCTTACTGATGCAGCTAGGGAAGTACACTTGGCCCAGGACGAGGCCAGGCCAAGGGAGAATAAAGAATTGGGGCCAGTCATTCATTCTCCCAGGATCACTATGTACTCCTTACTAAGACAGGGAGCCTGTGTGCAAACCCTTTCTGAATGTTTTTTGTAGGGGCGAAGGCAAGTGGCATTCCAGCTAACTTTCAGAATACAACAGCTTTAAAAACCTCTATGTCACGTATTTCTTAACTACAGATTTAACCCTGCTGCACTGTCAATTTTAAATGATCCGAGAGACTTTCAGACAGTGACCCCTCAAGAGAAGTTACCAATACTTCATTATAAAGGGATTTTTAAAAAATAGGCTCTCTTTTCAATCAAAGCTGAAGGTCAGATCACATTCTAACAAATGCTTCTCCAACGAAATTAGGTATAATAATTAAATTTCCAAGGTCTAAATCCTGACCCACTTACTTGAAAGAATATTTGATAGGGTAATAGGGTAGAATAATTAAACAACCCTGGTCTCTTTAGGGTTCTTTTTAACAGGATTTGATCTTTAGTATAAATAATTTCTGCTCTCATTTGCCTACCACCATCCTGGATCCCCTGTTTGTTACTGGTCGAAGCTGTGGGCTTAAGTAACACTTTAAATGTGAATTTCCTAAGAAGCCTTTTGTGCCTTTATTTTTTCTTAAAACAATTTTGGCTTGCCTGGCCTGGGACAGTGGCTTTGGGGCTTTTGGGGAGATAAGACGCTTCGGTGTTTTCCTGACAGCTGAACTAAAGAAAACCTCTTACATGCACGTCATCTGATTTGCCTCCTGTCATTTTGATCTCTCCTTCTGACAGTTCCGATCTAATTTTTCCTCCTAAAAAGGGTATCAATTTCAAGGTTCAGAGTTCTTAGGATTTAGAATCTTTGATTAAAAAAGTGAAATTTAATCTTGATTCAAGGGTAGGGAATGTGAGCAAGTTTAGTAGGCTTCTCCTCTGATAGAAGACTCTTGTGACCAGTATTTATTATGGTAATGCTTTGTTATTATAAACCTCCTACGAATAATATTTTGGGGAACTACCACACAACAAGGCATGCATTATAACACCCCCATTGGGAGGGGGGGTGACATCAACGAACTGAGAAGCACAATTATCTCATGGTTATGCATGCCTATGAAGTGTGTTATTACTTTTGTTTTTTACAGCTTGTAGAATATTTTCATTGTAGGTGAAGCATCAGACACATTTTTATTCAAAGGAAGAGAAACAAAATGAAGGTTGTGTGTGCTGTGTGTTCTGAATAGTACCCTGGTGGCCCCAATTCTCTAGTTGGGGAGCTAATTTATAACTGAGCGTCTCACGGGCGCCAGGACATTCTGCTTTATTGTCTGTGTCATGGTCTTCTGATATCTGTGGCACAAAAGAAGTCATTATTTGGAAATAGCGATTAGTCAGTTTGAACAGGAGGGCTTGCTGGATTGCCTGCAGTAAATACGGTTTTAGGTTGATTTAGTAGAAAAAATTAGTAAAGCTTGGTGTTTGCTTGCTTGGTGTCCTAAAAAGCAAGTAATCCTGCAGTTGACATTTACCTCTTTACCAGAGGGTTTAAGGCCCTACAGGCAGGGCCCTAGGGGGAAAGTAAGAAAATGCTGGGGAAAGAAATTGAATTAGCAACGAAATACTTACCAAGTGTCAAGTGATTAACTTAAAGTATCTCTTTTAATCCTCAAAACAACCCCCCAGGTGGACATTACTGAGCTTTTTGCGAGGTGAGGAAATTCAGGAAGGTTGGGATATTCAAATGAGCCGCACCTACTGCTAGAACCTGGTGAGCAGATAGTCAAACCAGGGTCTGCTTGATTCTATAGCTTAAACACACTTCCATTCAACTAGCGCTTCTTAAAATGTGCTTAGAATGGGAATACTGTGGATGATGATGTGTGGAAAAGAGACACAGGGACGGATGGGCCATAATCAAATGTATTTGGGGAATGTTAGATTGAAGACATTTATACACCTTTTACAAACAACAACAACTGCAGAACATGTCAGAGCTTTTAATATACAATTATGCAGCGTTTCTCAAATTTATTTGACCTGCAAATGTTTTTATTTTCCCCGAGAAAGAAACAATACTAGGGCCCTCACAAATCCATTTGCACCTCAAATGCTTTTCAGTGGGGCATTTGGTGGCATTTTTGTTCCGAGAAACACACCCATATCTCTGCAGCTGCTAGCCTGACATTCCCTCACATCTGCCTGGGGCTCCCTCAGTCGTGCTAGATTTGAATCCAGAAAGAGGATTTTTTTAACTTTTATTTTTATTTTTTGCCACTTAGGTATGGTTGTATGAACATTTTGCTCTGAGAAAAGAGTGAGTGAGCAAGCCGGAATCTGTGTCCAAGGAGGTAAGTGTGTGAACCCACGCCTTTGCTTGTCTTTTTATTTTGCATACGAGCACTCTGGCCACTTGTGCATGCTTCCTTCCTTGTACAGGCTTCTGCCCCAAGCTGGCGTGGGAGGCAGACCACATACATGGATGAGGCTATAATGTGATGTGATGGTGGATGGATGCTGAGAGTATAATGGGAGCACAGAGAAAGGAGGGACTATACTGGAGAGGGGAAGGGGGGGGCAGGAAGAGATGCCTAGGTTTTAGGGATGGGATAGGATTTAGTCAAGTGTGTAAGAGGAAAAGGGTGGTTCCCATTGAGGGAACAGTTCTAGGATAGGTCTGGAGCATGGGATCTGTTTGAGGAAACAGAAGCAGTCCTAGCCATGGCTGGAACATAAACGAGGGGGCAAGGAGGGGGCAGAGCTGAGCTGCTGAGATGGATGGTGGTGAGACTGTCCATGGAAGACCGTGTATGTGATTTAAGAGACGAAATTCGGGCGCCTGGGTGGCTCAGTCGTTAAGCGTCTGCCTTCGGCTCAGGTCATGATCCCAGGGTCCTGGGATCGAGTCCCACATCGGGCTCCCTGCTCTGCAGGAGGCCTGCTTCTCCCTCTCCCGCTCCCCCTGCTTGTGTTCCTGCTCTTGCTATGTCTCTCTCTGTCAAAAAAATAAATAAAATCTTAAAAAAAAAAAAAAAAGAGACGAAATTCGTCCTGTAATATATGGGGAGACATTGTGGGGTTTGAAAGAAACAAGCAGTAGGGTCAGATCTGGGTTTGGACAGATTCGCTCTGTGGATAAGGCCCCAGGCCAGAGATGAGGAGGCTGGTTATGAAGCCGGCAAGGGGACGGAGGGTGTCACCCGCACCACGGCAGTGCAAACAGTAACGGAGAGAAGAAGCAGATTTGCTCCATATGTTGGAGGGCGAAGGACTGGGGTTGATTGGAACTGAGGAGTGGAGAAGAGGAAGGACAATTAACTTCAGCTAGAGCATGGACTGGGAATGAGGGGCATGCCTATTCATTCTCATCTTTTACATCAGAGGGTATGAGAGACTTCCAAATGCGGAAGCCCCTTTATTAATATTCTCCTGTTCTCCTTGTTCATTTGTTTCCTGCTGAGGCCTGGAGAAAAGTGCTCGGGCAACTTAGGAAGAGGTCTTAACTTGGACTTGTATGCTAAGTGGTCAACAACATAGCTTGGCATGTAGAAAAGCCACAGGGTGTGATGTCAGACCTGGGCCCAATTTCCACATGTACCATGTCCTGGCTATGCTAACTTGGACAAGCTCCACAAATTGTAATGTCCTCATTGGCACACTTGGAAATAGCCTCTGCCCTGGGGTGCAGGTGTGAGTATGACTTACTTGTGGCCTTTCTCTGTGTTGGCTGGGATCGATGCAGCCCATCCCGGCTGGCTAGGCAGGCAGCCCCTTCCTTCCTCACCTGAAGCTTTGTGCTTGGTCAAAGAGGTCGGTCTCCTTCTCAAATAGACAAGGACCATCCTTCTGATTTGGGTATGTGGGAAATTGTGCTCCTCTACTCATCCTTCCAAATGATCCCTCAAGGTCCAAGAAGAAACTTGCAGGGTGTTTGTGAGGGGTAGAGGACATCACAGATATAAAACACTTTGTAAACCCTAAGGGTTTCTTCCATTTGGTTGTTATTGTCCTGGACATGGATTCTGTTCTTTTCAGTCATAAAACTTATCTGCAGAGACTACCCTGGTAGGTTTTCCTCTCTGTTCCCTTCGCTTTGTACCGCTATTCCCCAATTGCTGTGTGCCCTTTGTGATTTGCTGTGTTGCTTCATGATGGTGAGTTACAGCAGGACTCCTGCTCATGTGCTTCCATAGCAAATGAAGGAGTCACCGACCACTAAGGCAGCCAGCCACCCTCTAGATGCCCAGAGGCTCTGAAGATCAAGTCCTAGTGCCCACGAGAACCTTCAGTGACTTCCTCTCCATCTGGGACCATAGAGGCCCTGTATTCATTTTCTTTTATTGTGTAATGAATTACCCCCCAAACCTAGCAGCTTAAAGTCAGAAACATTTATGTTACACTTTCTGCAGGGCGGGTGTGGCTTAGATGGGTGTCTCTGCCTCGAAGGTCATTCACAAGGTTGCCACCGTGGCGTCAGCTGTGGCTGTGGTCTCATCTGAAGGCTGAGGGGGGACCACGCCCCAGCAGAATTCAGTTCCTTGAAGCCTACTGGTTGGAGAATTTCAGTTCTTCGCTTTCTGTCAGCTGGAGTCCTTCTCCAATTCCTTGCCATGTGGACCTCTCCATAGGGCATCTCGTAACATGGCAGCTGGATTCCATCAGAGCAAGCACAGGAGAGAGCAAGAAGGGTAAGACAGAAGCCACCTCTTTTTTTTTTTTTTTTTTTTTTTTTTTAAAGATTTTATTTATTTATTTGAGAGAGAGAGAATGAGAGACAGAGAGCATGAGAGGGAGGAGGGTCAGAGGGAGAAGCAGACTCCCTGCCGAGCAGGGAGCCCGATGCGGGACTCGATCCCGGGACTCCAGGATCATGACCTGAGCCGAAGGCAGTCGCTTAACCAACTGAGCCACTCAGGCGCCCAGAAGCCACCTCTTTTTGTAATGACCTTACATGACTTAACAGAGTCAGGCTCCTCTAAGTCCTTAAAGCTCAGAACTTGGTTCTGTCTTTGGCCTGCTTATTCCAGGTTTAGTAAGAATCCTACAGAGTCGGTTTAGCCAGAATCCCCTACCCTTGCTATCTGACCACTCTTGATAACTGGTAAAATTCCTCATTCCCAACTCTCCATATCTTATCACGCTGGCCTGCCTTCAGGAAGAATTCTGCTGTGTCAGGTTAGCCAGATGCCCCTCATTCCTCCTGTTTCCTCTTAGTCATTTTCCATCCACTGATCGCCATCCTGCTCCACGGCCATAAATCCCCACTTGTCCTTCTTGGATTTAGAATCGTGCCCGATTCTAAAGTGAGACCACTCTTCCTCTATTGCAATAGTTCCCGAATAAAGTTTGCCTTCACTGCTCTAACTTCTGTGTGGCTCTGGTTTACTTTGACAGTAATCTCATAGCATCCCATATTCCATTGGTTAAAAGCTCGTCACTAGGTCCAGATCACCCCCTGGGGATGGGGTTGCATGAGGCTGTAACACCAGGAGGTAGTGAGCATTGGGGGTCATCTTAGAGGCTCTGTACCACAGGTCTCATAGGCAGTGGTCATGGGTCTCCCCCTCAGGGGCTGTCTCACAATCTCTAAACCACTGCTCTGCCTCCAGGGGTCCTTACCCACGACCCTCAGCTGGGCCCACCGTCCAGGCTTTAATTTCAGTGATATTCTTACAAAGCTCTCCCAGGACCCTGAGCCCTTTGGCTTTCGCTACTGGATGCACATTTGGCCTGGGCTCCTGCCAGGTTACTCTCCTCTGTGGACCAGAGCTCCTGGCTCCTGTTTTTCTGGGAGAGGGATCAGAGAGGAACCAAACTCAGTGTAGCACCCCAAAGAGTCACATTTGATGTCCTGTGCTTGCAAGACCGTGGGTTCACAATTGATCCAGACTCTCTTGATAACAAAGGCCTCCTTGCCCCCAAACAGAAATTTGTAACAGGTTGTGGCAGATGTTCTCTCTCACCGAATGGTGCTTCTATCGTCCCAAATTTGTATCCGCTGTCTCTGAGGAAAGTTTGCACTTGGGACCATTAAGGCCTAAGATCTCCGTAAAAATCCTACATGAATCTTTAATGCCTTGAGAACCTGGAGTGACCTGCTGTTTCCACAACATGTAAGCAATCCTCTCTAACCAAGTTGAACATTTCCCTTTTGAGCTTGCTAAACTGTGGAAAATAAATATGAAAGAGCTTTTAAGATGCCTCCTGATCCAGGGGTGAGAGCACAATTGCCCTTTTGTTTACCTTAGTGTAATCGGATCATTATCTAGCTGCCCCATTTGGATGAAGCCTTGAACACATACTAACCTGTTGACTGTGTTAATAGTAATTTAGGAAGACCTCTCAGGCTCCAAACCCAGCTTTTTAAAGCCGAATGTAGAGTGGTCTTTCCGTGTTTTCTATGTCGACTCTCATTAATGATTTGGGTAAACATAGCTGAAAGATGACTACGTTGCTTTTTGGTGCCAGCCAATTATGTCAGTTGGCTTTTGCTGGTGGAGGGTGTTTTTGATCCATAGAGTCTGTAAAAGGTGGAGTCATTGGGTGTTGGTTGACCTTGACCTGCAAAGGGGGAGGACTTACCTCTGTATCTCATGGTCCAATATCGGACTGCAGTGATAAATGTGGGGGAGTCCGTGGCTTTCCATCCCCAACATAACAGAGTCTCACTCCCCAGAACCCACACAAGCGCCAAAAGGAGGTTTTGTGCTGCTCTTCTCACTGACCCTCCGCCTGCCTCCATCCGCCCCAATTAAAACAGCGAGGCCACGACCCCTGGCCGCTTTCCTGGTTTCGCTCAGCCGACCCACCCTCTCTCTGCCTTTGGAAGGCATGATGGATTGGTTTGAAACAAAACCATCTCATTCCCAAACTGAAAGGTTCCTTTTTACGTTTGGGAACAACTTGAAACCACTGGAGAAAATCATGTGCCAATTATGTATAAACTCCTTTACCACAAGGTATAAAGGAAGCCATAATTCGGGGGGCTTATGTTTGATTGAATTCATCTGTTTCCATTTTGTAAATAGAGCGCAGGGAGAATCCATAGTGGTGGACAGTTGATATAATGCAGCTTCTATTCCCCGGGCAAAAGAAGGGGTGGCCCTGTCGCTTCACTCCCTCAGAGCCAGGCTTCTTGGGTGTAAAGGATCACAAGAAACTCCTAGGCTGGAAGGGAGGTCAGCCTTGTTTGAGGCAGCACCAGACTCACCCAGAACCAGAGACATAGAAAGGAAGGGACCCTGCTTTGTCAACCACCCAGCCAAGAAAAACAGCCTTCAACTGGGGAAACACCCACCTCCCCCCTTCCCCGGTCCGGGATGAGATTTACACTGATGGGTTTGTGTTTGCCAGCAGCTGACAGCTCAGACTTCACCTTTAACATCCCTAAGTGTATTGGTACTAATTAGGTGAAAAATGAGATGCATTGTTAAAACTGGCTTTCCTTTCCTGCTTGGCAGCTTGACATTATGGGACACTGAAACCTCAAATTGCCTCACAGAAACATGCCCGAGGGTAACTGCATTATGGGGGGGGGCGGGGAGGAAGACCCAGTAAAGGAAGAATAAAGGTCGCTTTACCATCATTTCCATCTGTTGTTAACGAAAGACTGACTTGTTAATGGGCATAGTAGATTAATCAATATCTCTTTCCACGTGTGTGTGGTTAGTGACCCTCTGATGTTTGGATGCACTGGCTTGGAAGTCAGACAAACTTGGGTGAAATCCCAGCTTTTCCACCTAAAAGGTGACATGACTTTTGGTCCCTTCCTGAGCCTCAATCTCCTCATCTGTAAAATGGGGATACTTCATTGAGCTGTTATTATTTAAATAATATTTGAGAATCATGTAACATCATAAAAATGAATTGTTGGACCTTTCCATTCTGGGCCTCTCATTTCTTGAGAAGGCTGGCTCCTGTATCCTCTATTTTAAATTCCCTATGATGGACCAAGATGATTCCTTGCCATGTAGCAGAGAATGACCACCATGCTCAGAGGCGGCAGATAAACCTTTCCTAGGTATTTCTTTCTGCCTGGGCCGCTTTGAGTCACCTGCCTCTATTTTGGCGACATTATAACTGACCCTCTGGATTGCTACCCATCTTAAATCACTTTCTCTTGCTAATTTTTAAAATATAAAAATATTTCTCTCCGAAGTGAAAATGGATTGCTGTTGGATAGTTACTACTGTTTTTATTAGGTCAGCTCTTGATTATCCAGGGACCAGGGGTTTAAGGCTTGCGTTTCATGCATTATGCAGACCCTTGTTCTTGCCTTCTCCTCATCTCTAGTCTATTCTTAATTCAATTCTGCAGATATTTCATGAGAGCTGAGTGGTTTACATGGATGATCTAATTTAATCTTCTCGACTGCTTTATTTTTATTCCTGTTTTATTGAGAAGGAGAGGAGGTACGGAGTTATTACCCAACTTCCCCAACACTATCCAACTAAGAAGCGGTGGGGCTCGAACTTGAGCCTGGCAGTCTGACCCCCTAACCCAAGCATTAAGCACTGCGCTGTCATCCACCAGGGGGTTGCTTCAACCCGGTCAGGAGAGATTGTGCACAGGAAGGCCCAAATCATGAAGCACAAATCAGATACACCAAGGCTCTCCTGTGAAGAGGAAGGACACCAGGAAATGGAAGGTGGGATTCAGACACAACCGGGGGCTTGCACCAACATTTAATCCCCCAGGCCATTCTCTCCTTCCTTGTCTGGGTCACTGGAGGTCTGGAGTACCTTTTACTCTCAGAAGGAATCAAGTCCCAATTTCTTGGAGATAAATGTTACTTTATTACCAATTAAAAAAAAAAAAGAAAAGGAGTACACCATAGCTTCCCAGGGCAAATCACTCCTGCCGTCCTAAAATAAACGTGGTTACAAACTGCCTGCCCCTGGGGGGCGGTGAAAATTGTGTTCAATAGTTATTGAGAGTTGTACTCAAGCGACTATTCCTCCTGCTTCTCTGGAGTCTGATAATTGTGTTTTTGTTCATGATTTATGCCACAACTGCACATCTTACATATTTTTCCTGTTATTCGTTTCAGGCGCTAGAATCTCTCAGGCTTTTCCTAGGTCTGAGACATAATGGCTCTATTTTGCTTTTCCGAGGATTTCCCTCCCTCTTGGGGCATTCAGACCTTCCTGGGTTTGCTTGGCGATTTGAATATAACTTTTCTCAGGAGGCAGCATCTTGAACTTGCTGGGGAGCCCTGTCCCCTCCAACCCAAATTTTATGAGCAGAGGTAGCCCATGCTTGCGGGACAGACCTAGGCTTTCTGGCGGGTCAATCCTATCAGCATTTCCAGGGTAATTTGTCTTTGTGGGCTGGGTAGTGAAGGGGTCTTGGACCCCGAGTGGCAGGATAATTTGTTCTTTTCCAGACAAGGATGGGCTTATCAGGCTTGACTATCCAGGCTACCGAGATGGTGCAGCTCTGACAATATTTGCTTTTGAAAGGCTGGGAGTCAGCGAACCCCAGCGCTCTGGTTCCCTTCAAGGCAGCTGACCTAATCTTCCCCTGATGTAAGCAATTTTAATTCATTGAGATTCTGCCTAATGATTCTGGTGATTTACATTGTTGTCATTCTTGAGCGTTATTATGTTTTCAAAGAAAAGGATCAGGCCTGTGGAGACATTTTCCTCTAAATGCTTCCTTTGAAGGACACTGCTCACCATGTAAGGGAGAGAAATGAAACAAAAGAGAGTCTGCTGTAAGTCAACCAGGGTCTCTCCTAAGAACTCTGGAAAGAATAGCATCTATTGTACTCTCGTGGAGTTTAGGTATCTGTCATTCCCTATCTCTCGTACTGAAGCCTCAGAGCGGTGCTTGGGTCTGTGGGGGATTTTTAGGCTTCCCCTGTGCTCAAGTTTGGCTTGATCCAATATTATTCTCCTAAGCAGGGTCCCCTTGATTCCACGGAATGGGGTTCCTACTACCCCAGAGATGGAGCAGGCACTCTGCAAAGCTCTTAGATTCCGAGAGCATGCTATGAAGGGAAACTCAACGAGCCTAGTGGCTCTTTGAAGACTTGGCAGAAAATTAGAGCAAGGAATAGGAAGATAGAGGCTCTAACTATTACTTGAGGGTTGTCCTTGCTGAAGGAGGGAGAAGGTTTTGTCTGGCCAGATGGTAAAGAATAGCACAGGTGGATGGGACGATGCCTGCATGTGTTCTTCCTTCAACACTGATTGTGTGTCTGCTATACACCGAGCCCACATCGTCTGTCATTTGAATTATTGTAAGAGCCCCCCAAACAGGTCTTCTTGCTTCCATCCTTCCCCTTCCCCTCAACAATCTGTTATCAACAGAACAGCGTTCAGAGCACGTCACACCTTTCCTCACAGCCCACCAAAGGCTTTCCCCATCTCTTGGACTAAAAGTCTGTATAGTGTTCGACCAGGCTGCACAAAGAGATCTCCCCGACACCCCCTCTCCCCCAACCCGGCATCTCTAAATTCTCATTCAGCCACTGAGACCCAGCTCCCATGTCATTCCCTTGGACCTGTGTGTGCCTCTTAGCCCTCTGCTGGGGTCTCAGTTTGAGCACTTCCTCTACTGTCACCTCATTTTTCTTTCCTCCTTTCTACTTTCCCACAGCTCTCTGAGGTTCTTGCAAGAGGGACTGGGTTTTACTTATCTCAGAATCCTCCCAAGACCAAGTGCTCAGGAAGTTATTGTTGAATGAATGAATGAACAAGCGAATGAACGAGTGAGTGCCTCTTCCCCGTGGGTGTGCATGCGGCTTGGGTTGAGGTGCTCCATGGTAGTCAGCAGATAGACTCCACAAACAGGCCCCGTTAATGCTCGGCGCCACCCCTCGTGTGCCGTGATGCTCCATGGCTGCATCCTGTAGCAAAAGCACTTCATTTTCTTGCCTCAAGAGACACCGAGGGTCTGACCACAGTTCCATTCCTGGCTCCTAGAGAAATGAAGCATGGCCAAAGGATCCTTGCTTACTTCCTCGGTCCTGGGCTGGGCCCCAGGAAAGGGTGGGCGGGATGGGGGAAACACCTGTGGACTCAGGCCTGTGCCCTGCCGGCCCGCTCGGGGGCAGCCCCCCACCCCTTAAGCTCTCAGAGAGCCGGGCTTTGTAGCCTGGCCCCCCCATGCTCTGTGGCTCCATCGGCATAAATATTGTTCTTTGCGGCACTCCACTGTGGTGGGACAGGGAAGGAAAAGTCATCACCGGGGGACACGTGTCTGCCGTGCCTTTCCCAGAAGATGAAATGCATGCTGGGCAGAGCCAGCTTTGCATTCAGGCTGTTGGACCCTGCTCTGGAGGAGAAACCCTGCAGGAAGCTCTGCAGGTGCCTCCCACCCCCGCCCCCCATCCGCATGCCCTGGTGGCACCTCCTGTGGCCAGGCCTTCCTTGGGGGCAGCCACATGATGTGTTCCTGGCACCAGAGAGTTTTGGAAAAATTAAATGGGAAAAGCCATTTGCTTGTGGCACGCTGCCCAGGCGGATTAATCCAATCCCTCCGAGAGAGTTCTTCCTAAACAACTTGTAATTAATCCGGGGAACTCATGGCCACAGGAGGTTATGAGGCCAAATCACTCAGTAAGTTTCAAAAAAGGGAGCTGTTGTCCATGTGTAAGAGTGGCGTCTTTCCTTAGATAAGCTGGCAGGAAGTGTGCAAGGGCTGTCAGTGGGTCCGCGTGGGCCGAGAGGAGGTGCAGTCCTGGGGAAGAATAAAGGCAGTGCTAACGGTAGTCATCACAGTTGCTAGCTTTTAGTGAACAGTTGGTATACGCCTGATTTCCTGAGCTGAGCCCTTCACTTGTGTCTGCTCCTGTAATTCTCACAAGCAGCGGGTACTCTTGCCAATCCCATTTGACAGATGAGGGAAAAGGAGCCTGGAGACGTTAAATAACTGGTCTGTGGTCCCACAAAACCTAAACTAAGGCACAGTGTCGCTAGATCCACTCTTAATGGCAGGGTCTTATTTCCCATGCTGCCATGGGTTGGAGGGACCTTAGCCACACATGTCTTTTCCCTGTGACAAGGTGCCAGGTGTTAGAGAGAGTGCTGGATTTGGAAAGCGCTGTGGTCATCAGCAGCATGGCCCTACAGGAGTTTGAGCTCATTTACTCTTTGAGTTAGGGTACTCATCTGATAAGGCAGGCATAGTAATACCTCTCCTACCTATTTTGGGTGGTTAAAAGTTATGATGCATTGAAGGGGCGCCTGGGTGACTCAGGTGGTTAAGCATCTGCCTTCAGCTCAGGTCATGATCTCTGGGGGCCCTGACTCCCTGCTTAGTGGGGAATCTGCTTCTCCCTCTCCCTCTGCCCCCTCTACCCCCCCACCCCTGTTCATGCGCTTGCTCTCTCTCTCTCTCTCTCGGATAAATAAAATCTTTTTAAAAATGTTATGATGTATTGAAATACACAATAAACACAAAAGTACTATTCAACTGTCAGGCTTTGCTATGAAATTATCTATTTAAAGTCGTGATAAAATGAGAGCATTAGACCCAGGCTGTCCAATTGGTCTCTCTGCAATGATGGAAATATGCTTTATCTGTGCTGTTCAACACGGGAGTCACTAGCCGCATGTGGCTATTAAAGCCCTTGAAATGTGAGGCTGAGGAACTGCATTTTAAATTTCACTTAATTAATTTAAACAGCCACATGCGGTTAGTGGCTACTGTAGTGGGCAGCACAGGAGATGGTTTCAGCTGGGAGACCACTCAGTCCAACCCTTTGGTTTCATAGATGAGGAGACTGAGGTTCTTAGTGGGGCAGGCACTTGCCCAAAGTCACACAGTAAGTTAGCAAACAGCAGGTCCAGAACCAGGTCTACTAACACCCTGATATTCTCCACTTCAAAAATTCTCAGTATCAATGATTTAGACCAGGAGATTAGAGAAGGGGATTGATCATTATCAACCCAAAGCCCACGTGAAATAAGCAGCTGGTGAAATACCAGGAGACTGGAGCAGTTTTAAGGGTTCCCTGAGGCTCAAGAGGGTGCCAAGACAAGGGTGCCCACACCCACTGTGTGGAACAGTGTGTGACCGTCTCCATCGGGAGCCTAACTTGGTTCTGCCTTGACCAAGTACAGTTCTTCTTCCTTAGAGTCAACAGACAGGAAACGCTCTTTGCACTTGAAGCCCATCCTGACAGTGACAGAGACGCCTCTGGCTAAGTCCATCTCACCAAGGAATGGCTTTGCCAGTAACAGAGGGTGCGGGGCTCCCATGGACTGTAACGGTATATCTGTGGAAAGAACGAAAAGGCCTGTGGGGAGCCTGCAGCCCCAGTGCCAAATCACAATGCATAATTGGCCCTGATTTTTTCCATATGTATCAACAAAAACAGCATTGCTTTCATGGGAGATGAAAGCGACCCCTTTCTTTGGTCGTATTTCCTCTTTGTGTATAGTTCCCAGGTCTCCACTGGGTTCATCATTCTCTGAGTAAAGCAAACCTAAATGAGAAAAAGTCAGAAGTCAAGGATATGGAAAGACTTAAGGAGAAAATATCTTTCTTTATGTTTTCCATGGCAAAGAGAGAGGCTGTTTTCTTCCTTTTCTGAGCTAAAATAAAATTAATTTGTCAGAGTTGTGTTGAAATCATATTCTTGGAGTAGTGGAAGCACCTAAGTGCTTAATAGCAGCAGATGAATATGTATGTGTGAACTATCTTTCTTAAAGGACACTCATTCATTCATTCAGCACTCCTTTTTATTCATCTGCTCAGGCTGCCACAACAAAATGCCACAGACTGGGAGGCCTAAGCAACGGAAATTCATTTTCTCCCAGTTCTGGAGGCTGGACGTCCAAGATCAAGGTGCCATCAAGCTTGAGTTCTCCTGAAGTCTCTCTCCTCGCTTGCAGACGACTCCTTTCTCTCTGTGTCCCCACATGGCCTTTCCTTTGTATCAGTGGTGTCCCTTCCTCTTCTTTTAAGGACACCGGTCCTATTGGATTAGGGCTCACCCTATGACCTCATTTAACCTTAATTATGTCTTTAAAGGCCCCACCTCCATATACAGTCACATTGGGGCTCAGAGGTACAGCATATAAACTTTGGATGGACACAGTTCAGTCCTTGACACTTTTATTGAGTACTTTTGTGCAGGGCACTGGAGATACAGGGGGAAAAAATGATATAACAACCTGGCCTCTGGGAAGTTGGGAGTCTTACAGACTTGTAAAAAAAAATGCAACATGATATGCAATTTGTATACACCAAAAGCATTGAGGGAGAAAATCTACTTTGTTTTGGAGAAGGGAAGAGGGGGAATTCAGAGAGGGCTTCAAAGACAAGGTGCTGAGTGAATTGAGTTTCGAAGGAGAGCCTGGCATAGGCAGGATGGCAGGGAAAAGAAGAAAGAATATAGATGGAATAAGCCTTGCTTCTGGAAGGTTCTAAAAATACTCTCCCCAACTTCAAAGGCCTAAATTTCTATGATCAGAGATAATTTCTTTCATTCAGACATTGCTTCCTAAAGAGGAAAAAAAAAAAAGAAAACAAAAAACTATATTGGTAGGAATGATCTTGGTTACAAACATCATAAAACCATGATACAAGATACAAGGTAGCTTAAGCAGTAGGGGCATGAGATATTTCACATGAGCAGATCGGTGGTGGAGTGTCTTCCAGGCATAGTTTGATCACTAACTGAGTGATGACACAAAAGACTCTTGCTTTTTCTCTCTCCATTTTGCCTTCTTTACCACTTGGTTCCAAACCTGAACATTTTTTTTTTAAATAAGAGAAAAACAGAAGTTTATTAACACAACCATCACAAATATACATGGGAGCAGTTATAATGAGTAATTCAAAGCAGTGGTTAGAGCTTGGGTTTATATAACATTTATTTATTTATTTATTTATTTATTTATTTATTTATTATGTTATGTTAATCAGCATACATTTCATCATTAGTTTTTGATGTAGTAGCTCCATGCAGAATGTGCCCTCTTTAATACCCATCACCAGGCTAAGCCATCCCCCCATCCCCCTCCCCTCTAGAACCTCAGTTTGTTTTTCAGAGTCCATCATTTCTCATGGATCATCTCCCCCTCCGATTTCCCCCCCTTCATTCTTCCCCTCCTACAAACCTGAAAGTTTTTAGTTTTCTGTTTCATTCTCTCTAAGGTAAAGCTATCAGCAATTGAATGTCAAATCGATGGTTCAAAGACAACAGCAGTGGAAGAGGCACATCCCTGAGAGCCGCAACCCTGGGCCCCATAAAGGTAGGTCTGGGGACAAACCTTCTGGGCTTAGGAAAGAGTCGTGTTCCACTTGGGGGAAGCCAGACTCCAGATACTAACCTCTCCTCAACCTTGCAAATTTCAACATGGCTTTTCCCACCTTTGAAACTCAAAAGATATGAAACTCTTGATGTGAAGATCTATATATGAAGATCTTAAAAAGGCCTTGGTACCTTTTAGAAAACTTAAGATTTTTAAGTTGAGTTAGAAGGAGCATTTCATTTAGCTTGTGCTTGGGTTCCAGAAGTATCCACCTTTCAGACCATAGCAGTGATGTGTGTTCCAGAGGAAGCAAACAAAGGCTTCTGAGTGATTTGTAAACTGTCCAAAGTCTGGGAAATGTCTTCATGCCAGAGTCTATTGACATTTGTGTAAAATAAGCTTACCCAAAGCTTTCTTCTCCTCAAGAAAGCCCTCTTTCGACCTGCTTTCTCTTCCAGCTTCCAGCTGGTCTTTATCTTTCCTCAGTAGCTAAAGATCTCAAAGGATTAGTCTTCATTTGCTGTCACAATTTGTTCTCCTTCTGTTCATTCCTTGGATTCTGTCTGCAAATACCAACAGTGATGCTCTTGATATGTTCAGTCACCGCCTCTAAAACATCCTCATTCTATTTGACTCTTAGGACAGCTTTTGATTCTACTGGCCATCCTCTCTCCCATGTTTTCTGCTTCCTGTTAGTTCCGTAATGCCATGCTATTCCTGCTACCCTTCCATTGAATCCTTCACTGGTTTTCTTTTCTCTGTGTGATGCTTAAATTGACATGTCCTCCCAGGTTTCTGTCTGTTCCTGTTCTCTCCTTTCTTCTCTCTTTGGTCCATCATCTTCTCATCACCTCTAGACTCTAGGTGGCTGGCTCTCAAGTCTACATGTCCAGTTGTGGTGTCTCTCCTTGGTTCTAGAGATGAGCATATTCATCTTCCCATGTGTGTGTGTGCCACAGGTGCCTTGAAAACAGCACATCACTCCTTACCTTTTCTTCCTAGCTTGTCTTCTTCTCATCCTATCTTAGCTAGTAAAATTGCTTTCCTTTATGTCTCCCCAGCTAGAGACCCTAAAGACCCCTTGAATTGAACTTCTCTTGTCAATGAATCCCACTGTGCCATCTGTCTCTGAATCCTGTAGATTTCGCTGCTATCATTTCCCTGGTATGCATTCCACCCTTTCCACTCCTGCTACTCTAGTTTAGACCCCAGGTTGGCAAACTTCTTGAAAAAGCTCCATAGTAAATATTTTAGGTTTTGCTAGTCATACTGTCTTTGTTGCAACTATTGAACATGAAAGCAGCCATAGGCAATATGTGAATGTACTTCAATAAAACTTTAGTTGCAAAAACAGATTTCTGGTCTGATACAGCCCATGGGACAGTTTGCCATCTCCTGGTTTATCTCTCACTGAGTTTATCTCATTACTCAAGGAGCTGATCTCCCTGCTCCAGTTTTATTTTCCTCTAAGTATTTTTATCTTGCTGTCCAAAGTAAATATTTGTGGATGAATGCATCTTCCTAAAATGCAGGCCTGATTAGATACATTAGACATTAAGACACTAGAGAATTTAACTTTCTTTGAACAGGCCACACACTCAAGCTCTATAATTCTCCCTGAACTATGTTTCCTAGCCTGGAGTGCTCTTCCCTGTCCCCAGATGCTTATAAGCACCAATCCATAAGACCCAGCTTACAAGTTACCTCTTCTAAGAAACCCTTAATACCTCCATTCCCAACTCAGAACTCTTCTTCCCCCAATACCCTTAATACTATATACCACTCTCACAGCGTCATCTCCTGACGAGTCTCATAGGGAAGTTACTTCTACCTATGTTTGTCTACCTCCCTCAATCAAAAGTTCCCTAGAGGGCGGAAAGTGTCTTCTTAAAAGATCATTTTTTACTCCCCAACATATTACTCTGTTCAAGTATGCTAGTTTCTCTACTTATATACTTTCCAATTTCAGATACAAAATATACACATTTCCAGCATATAGATGCCAAAAAGGTACAGTCCAGAGCCAAAGCCAGTCTACACTACCTACCACCACCAAACAGCATTTGGGATTGGTCACTTCAGTCTTAACCACTGCCTGTTCACCAGCCCATAGCTGGCATACTGAGTCTGTGATTAGTGTTCAGGTTTTTTTTTTTTTTTTTTAAGATTTATTTATTTATTTGACAGAGAGAGAGACAGCGAGAGAGGGAACACAAGCAGGGGGAGTGGGAGAGGGAGAAGCAGGCTCTCCACTGAGCAGGAAGCCCGATGCGGGGCTAGATCCCAGGACCCTGGGATCATGACCTGAGACAAAGGCAGACACTTAACAAGTGAGCCACCCAGGCGCCCCAGTGTTCAGGTTTTTTTAAATTGAAAAAAAAGCATCAAATTATATTGCAAAAAAAAATTATATTGCAAAAATGAATATGTTGAAAGGTCTAGGAAGATGAAGCTATGATGGAAATAAAAGGAAAAAATCATTTAAAAAATGAAAATGGCAGGAAAATGGAGAGCACTGAATGCATGGATTGAATCATTTGTCCATAAACATGATTTTAAAGGACCATGAGTGAACGAGGTAATGTGTAAAGAGTACAAGGTCAATGTGACGTCAATGCAATTAACTGTAAGCAATGAGAGGGGAAGATATATACTGAAGAAATGGAAACATATTTTGAGGGTTTATCTAGAGCTGGCACTATTCACTATGATAATTACTAACTACAACATGACTACTTAAGTTTAAATAATTGAAATTAAAGAAACTTTAAAAGGCAGTTCCTCAGTTTCATTAGCCCCATCTCAAATGTTCCTAGCCACTTGTTGCTAGTGGCCACCATTTTGGACCGTGCAGGTCTAGAACTTTTCCATCAATACAGAGAGTTCTATTGAATAGTGCTAGTCTAGGATCAGCAAAGTCAAGTGCCTCTTAGCTTAAAGTTGAATGGATAAAGGGTGGGGCTCTGTTTCAGAAGGTAAAGGCCAAACAGAGTAAACATGCTGGTGGTGAAAATTCGTTCAAAAGCAACAGATGGTTCCACAGAGTTGAGGCCCACTGAAATCTGCTCAATGTCCATGTGAAATGGGAGATAACCAGCCACGAACAGATGACCTCAGAGACTCAATAGTCTAATGTACTTGTTGAGAGTGTCAAAGCATTACCAACGTTATTTGCTTTCTTCAATGTAGATTTAAATGTATATTTGGGGAAGGGATACTCTACAATACTATGTGTCAAACTGTGGGTCAAAATCAATTAGTGAGTCATGAGTCATTTAGAAGGACACAAGCAGACTTTTCTAAATGAAACAGAACAGACTGGGAAATGTCAGGTGCATCACACACTGTTCGGGCAAATGCCGTTTTGTGAAACTTTTGTTTGGGTGATATTTGCATGTATTTCTTAGTGTGAGTCAGGCCCCCAAAGTTTGAAAGCCAGTGCTTTTCAGAATAAATAGATTAGTAAGGGAGGGAAAAGTAAGTTTAGACAGATTCACACTTCTTTGTGTGGGCCTGTATGTAAAGAATACAGATTTGAACCCCTCCCTGTCAGTCGCCTGGGCTTAGGACAAAGTCAAAATTAGAAAATAGTCTCATTGAATCAAACCTGTTTGTTCTTTCCTCTCACTTCTGGAAATGGGTCGATTGTTACCAATTCCTAGATGGTCTGCATTCCAGAAGACAGGGTTTTTTTTGTTTTTTTCCTGCCATAACAGGTAGCTAGCCCCTGGGGACTGCCTGAGCTGGCCTGAAGTCGACTGACCCCAGGAGTCAGGGTTAACTACCTAGAAAGCGGATGTAACCCAGGCACGCACAGGAGAGGCAAGACCAGAAAGTCTGAGATGTGCTCTCTAGCCACACAGCTCAACAGTCACCTTCCTACTTGGCAAAAACAAAAGCTCTACTAAATTTTGAAAGAAGAGAATAATGCTTGTCTTATTCACATATTAATATGATTTATTTAAAAACCCTGATCCCGTTGCCTCAGAACGACTTATAATGCTCTGTTTATCTCTTGGAACGTTGACAATGAGAGTTCAGATTTCTCCCTCTGGCCTTCTAAATGATCTCTTTTGGAGCTGGTGGGAGCCCAGTGTACTTGCTATGCTATACATTACACGGTAACATGGAAACTTTGATTGCTGACTTAGGCCAATTTGATTAAAACTTAAAAGGAAAAAAAAACCCAGTCTAGTGAAAATTCCTACGGATGGCCACCCAAATTTGCAGAAACCCTGCAAACTTGATTAGTCACTTAAAAAATTGCATTGATTACTTATAATTGTCATTAAAAGTTTGGTTTCAAAATTCTTTCCTCAGGTTAAACATCAAATCAGTTCTGAGTGAAATATATACATTTCCTTATTCTAAATTATCTACATTTTCCTAGGCAAGAACTTTTGCTTCAATGGGGGTAGATATTAACTGAAATTTTGGAAGAATTTTCTCAGGGCATTTGGATGGATGAGATATTCCCAAACTCTTTGCCCCTGAGCTTTTACTATACATATACATATGTTTTTAAATGTTGAACAAAACTGACTTCCGAATGTTTCTGTATATTTGCGCTTAACTCTTCAGTTTTCCCTAGGAGACATTGTATTAGCAGGGCTCAGCTGCCAACTACATGCATTATTCGCAAATTGCATTGATCACAAATTCATATCTCCTAATGGATTTAGACTCCCGGGCCCTATATTCCAGTGGCCACCTCCACCTGAATCTCCACAGGCACCTCAAGTTCAACATGTCCAAATCTGAGCTCATCCTCCTCCTGCCTCTAAGCTTTTCATCTCTAGCTGTATTCCCTGTCTTGGGAGTGGTGTAGCATTTCCTCTTTTCTTAAACCAGCAGCCTTGAAGTGGTCTTGGAGGTTTCCTTGTCATCAGCTCCCCATTAATTAAAAACAATGATTTTCATGAGAAAACATTAGGGTTTTATCAGTTCTTCCTCAGAAATGCCTCTTATATCTCAGATTTCCCTGGCAGGCCAGAGGCAGGGCTCACTGTCTCTCACCTGAATTACAGGCACGGCCCCTTAGCGGGCCTCCCTCTCCCGTCCAGTTCCTCATCCGTGCTTCTCTGTGTTATCTCCTTAAAAAAACAAACAAACATACTCCTGACACGCCACTGTACGACTCTCCCCTGTAGGACACTCTCTGTTATCTGCTGTTGCCTGCCGGGTGAGACCAAACTCCTAAGAAAGGCAAATATCCTCTACAATTGGCCTCCTGCCTTCGCCCCTGCTCCCCCTCCCTCCTCCCCTCCCAGATGTGGTGCTTCAGCCACACTGAATTTCCCTCCAATCTTCCAGTGAAAGGTGTCTTCCTGGGGAGCTAAGATATGAGCATTCTAGAAAAAGAGGCATTGCTAAGGCAGAGAACAGGAAAACACCTTTCATCCTTCAACATTAAACTCAAATCCTACCTCCTATGGGAAATTTTTGTAATTACTCCATGAAATTTGTGAGTTTATTGGTCCTTCTTTTTCCCATTTCTCTATTACAGCACTTTCCCCATTGTATCACAATTATCTGCTAACATGTATGTGGTATTCAGTAGGACTATTCTTCAAATGTTTCTGGATCTTCCCAAATCTAGCTATAAGGTAGAAAATTGCCCTTCCTGGTTTCCTTATGGTTGGGTGGGACCAATGACTAGTTGTGGACAATGAAATGAGAGTGGAAGAGATGAGTGTCATTTCTGGAATGGAGCATATCATTGCCTTTGCAAGGCTCTTCAGACATTTTTCTTCTAGCATGTTGACTAGCAACATTAAAGATGGTGACTGCTTCATCAACCTAGGCTCCTGCTGACCCACAATGGCCATGTAACATGAACGAGAACCTTTGCTAATTTTGGCCAATGAGATATTGGGGCTGTATGTCACTGCAGCATAACCTGGCTAATCTTTCCTGAGACAATGTATGTCATCCCTATGGGACAGTGAACTCCTCAACGGGCTTTAGTGTATTCTCTTGGCATTCCTATTGTCTTGCAAGGCATAGTAGGTGTTCCGTGAAATGTTGGTTGAAGGAAGGCATATGTAAATAAGGTATTTAAGTCCCAGAGATAAATAGAAAGCCATTAATAAAAATATAGTCTTTCCATGCCTGTTAAAAAATAATGGCCACTCGAGAAATGTACTTAAATCCAATTCAAAACTGCTCTTTTTGATAACAGTTTTCATTAAGTTTCCTGTGCAGTTTTGTGTTCTGGCTCTGGACCTTGCACTGCAATGAGGGGAATGTTTGTTAAAGAAATGGCACAGGAATAACAAGTTTCATTTGTAAATCTCTGTATGGTTGGATGATTGGTTCTAATGGACCGTCACTGCTCTTTAGAAAACAGCACTCAACAATGTGCACATTGCCTTGATTAGTTGAGCTCTTAGACTGGCCTGAATATTGTGGAGATCCAGTAACTGCCTTTAGATGTCTGCCTCGTTATCCCCACAGAAGTGAGGGGACTAGATGTTTTGAAGCAACTAGTTACAGGGATTTGCATTTTTTCAGTGATGGAAAATGACAAGCAACTGCCCTTGGGCCAGCTGTGTGTTTGCCTTTGTAAGTGACCAAAACTTTGTGTCAAAGCCCCCCACACAAGCTAATCACTTGCATTTGGAGCTGCTTCCCCTGTCTTCTGGCAGAAGCTCAACATTAGGAAATTGTGACTAATGGCAAAGAGAAAGAACCCTGGGAGGCTTATCTAGTGGGGGAGGGCTTTATAGGAGCCAGAGAAAAGTAAAATATGGCTTGATTAACCAAGATAAGATAGGAACGAACAAAGTGGACAATCTTTTGAAAGGGGACAAGCACAGACACAAGGGACTCCCGAAAGGAGACATGGTTATTATTAGCATCACATGGTTATTATTTTATTGCATTGGAGCATGCACAGTTTATGATTCTCCAAACCTGTAATTCAGGCAAGGGGTTCCAAAGCCTTTGCAAGCTATGAAGCTTCTGTCAATATGACCTCTTTCCATAGACTAAGAAGGGGCAAGGGAAGCAGTGCACTTAATAGAAGAGGATTTGGTCTTGAAACCAGACCCATCCGGCTGGGGGTCAAATCCCAGACTGACTGCCTACTAACGGTGTGAGCTTAGGCAAGGCTTTTCACTGTATTATACCTCCATGTCTTCATCTATAAAATGCTGTGCTTAATGACACCAGAGTGTCGTGAAGATTCAATGAGATTTTGCATGTAAAATTTTTACTATTCTTATGAAGCCCGTACTTAATGCTCCAATAAGTGTTAGTGGTTATCTAGTTCTGAAATACGCATCGGGAAGCCCATCACTTTCAAATCATGGCCTGCTCCTTAAAATGAATCAGAATGGAGAGGTTCATGGGGTGGGGATGAGGGACCGAGGTGAAGCATTGGAGGTGAAAGGCCCTTTTTGGACAACTTGTGCTTCTAGTTCCCTATGAGGAAAGTGTCCTGTTGTCTCTGCAGAAGGCAGCAGCCACTCAGGATTGCATGCGTCCTGCTGACGGTAACAGCCTGGTAATTGAACAAAGCCCACAGTCTTTGCCTTCACAAAGCAGGGGCCCGGGAGTTGCTGTTTTTGAGCTTTGTCAGCTGGCTGGGCTGAAGTTTATCCTATGTCCACTTCCCTTATCAGCTGCCCATGGCAGGCACATGTTTCTTTGCTCAGTGAATGGCAGGACTTTAGGACTCCCTGTTGACAGAGGTAATCCATCTTTCTACTGCTGCCATCTTGAAATAACTTTGGAGCAGCTTGTCCAGGGAAATGGAAGCAGCCATGACGACTGGGAAGTTTTCTCGGGGAATGAGGAGCACTTACTTCTAACAGCTTTTTTCCATGTGGAAACTCTGATGAGGATATATTAAAAAGATGCCCAAAACATCTGGGCTCATTTATCAGGGGAGGGGGAGGCATTTTCATACCCGACTCATAAATCCTCTTCCCATACTGTCTTTAAAGGAGCTTTAATGAATAGGAGAGCCCCTGACAAAGTCAAGACATCCTGCATCCCTTTCAACCTCTTGGAACTACTTTTGGCCCAGGTCACACACTGTCACCAGAGCAGAGGTGGGGCTACCTGTTGTCCCTAGAAGGGGCCTGTGGCACTGCCTGCACCCGAGAACTCCTGTGCCTCCGGCACCTGTGAGGTGTTTTGCAAGTGCTGTGCTATAGAGCCCTTCCATGTGATCCGCCCCAGGTTTTGATTACTGTTTTCCTTTGACAACAGAAAACAAGTGGGGGTGGAGACAACCTTTCGTTTTTCCTCCTCTAGAGATGGATCATACTCTGTCTTAAAGATCCCAGGTTGGTAAGAAACCAAGTTATCCTAAAGGCTGAGTAGAGTGAAAACCAGCACCCCTGCTTTTTTCTTCTTCCCCACAAAGCCAGAAGTCAGGTTAGGGGACTCACCTGTAAAAAACAGTCTGTCTAGTTTGGCCACAGGGAAGGTTGTGGGGTGGAAGTTTAGTCTGGTCAAAGTGGGTATGTGAGAGGTTACAAGCTGGTTTTAAAGTCCAATCTGGGCAGCCTCATCTCATTACACATTCTGGGGGCATCATTCGCATCCTAGGCTATGTGAACGGCATCCTCTGGAGTCGTGCAATTTACAACCTGCAAGGCAGGATGCAGCAACCTGAACTCGAGCCTCAGTTCCCACATGACCAGTGATTCTCAGCCTCATCTTATGTTCTGTGTCCTGCTGTGTCCATACATTAGTTGGTGGTTGCAAGTCAGTCCTGTCTGATAATAAAGTACACACATTTTCAAACATGTTCCTTCTTCATTATGAATTAAAGAAAGCCAAGATCATCATTGCTAGTTCACTCTTACTATGAATGAGATATGCTGGCTTTGCTTTCCTTATTTCAACATATATCCATATGAGAGAGAGAAAAAGAGAGAGAGAGAGAGATTGAGAGAAATTGGTGGAGATATAGCTCCAGAATATGAATTATATATAACTAAACATTGTGATCATTTATCTTAGTGTTCCAGGGCTATGAAAGTCATTAGTTATATGTGTTATGATAGAAACAAAGATCTCCAAGAAAGACCAGGAGCTCTTGGGGGCAAGGACTATATCTTGGCCATCTTTTTTCTCAAAGTGTAGTATACTGTCTGGCACAGATTAAAGGTCGATTGACACTGACTTTAAATATTTACCACCCATACTCTTTTTTTTTTTTAAAGATTTTATTTATTTATTTGAGACAGAGAGAATGAGAGACAGAGAGCATGAGAGGGAGGAGGGTCAGAGGGAGAAGCGGACTCCCTGCCGAGCAGGGAGCCCGATGCGGGACTCGATCCCAGGACTCCAGGATCATGACCTGAGCCGAAGGCAGTCGCTTAACCGACTGAGCCACCCAGGCGCCCTACCACCCTTACTCTTGGCACCACTTGCCTTTGGGGGGCTAGTGAGACTCTAGCCCCCATACTTCAAAGAGGGGAAGAAGACAGAGATTGTGAGGCACCCAACCCATTCCTTATACTTTGCCTTGGATTGAATTCCTCTGTTTAGTACATAGTGATCAGCATTTTTAAAAGAATACTTTACAAACAGGAGTGATAACCTTGCTAGATTTGGCAAAATAGTTTGTTCCCTGCTTTTTCTCGTGACATTACAATCAATCATCGTTTTTTGTTTAGTTATAAATATGTCTCTCAGGAACGAATGTAGGATGTATTTGGAGAGAAGCAAGTGGTGGGTTTGGTACAGGTCCCTTTGTTGAAATGGGAAAATCAAGGCAGTTAATTCAGAGTTATATCAGAGGTGGAGCTATAAAGGCGGTTTTCTCTACCTAAGCAGTTTTGTGAAACCAGGCCCATCTTGGCTTAAAAGTCACATTAAGCCTCTGGCAGTGCTAGAGTTTACAGGGTCCTTGGAGATCACCTAATACAGCCTTCCCTTCACAATGAAGCTCCTGGGAGGGCAAGTGAAACTGATCCTTGAGGAAAAGTAATTTAGGCAAAAATTATCTGCCTTCTGCAATGTGGGGTAGTAGAAATGTGGCTGGGTCTGCAGGTTGGACAGCTTGGTGGTCACATCTTGGCTCTTCAGCTTGCTGTTTGATCTCTGGCAAATTCCTGAACTCCATTTTTCTCGTATATTAAGTAGGGGTACAGTCTTTCCCTGTCCAGGGGGTGCAAGGAAAATTAGAGGAGAGAGTGCGTCTTTCATTGTGCTGGCCACATGGTAGAGTCATTAGAAAGCACTCTCTACTAAGTATCTCCAAGGCTATTCCTCACCCCTGATGAAATCAATAATTCTAAATTCTCTGTAAAAACCATCCTTCCTGCATAGCCAATAATTGGCAAAGCTCTTTTTCTATCACTGCTACCTATGTACTTGTAGAAAAACTTTCTGGACTTATTTAGGGACTGACCAAAATCCAAAACACTGACAACACCAAATGCTGGTGAGGATGTGGAACAACAGGAACTCTCATTCATTGCTGGTGGGAATAGAATATGGAACAGACAATATGGAAGACAGTTTGGCAGTTTCTTGCAAAACTAAGCATATTCTTTTTTTTTTTTTTTAAAGATTTTATTTATTTATCTGAGAGAGAGAGTGTGTGTGTGTACGTGAGCAGGGGGAGAGGGACAGAGGGACGCTGAGCAGGGAGCCTGATATGGGACTTGATCACAGGACCCCAGGATCATGACCTGAGCCAAAGGCAGACATTTAACCGACTAAGCCACCCAGGTGCCCCTAAGCAAATTCTTATCATACAATCCAGCAATTACATGCCTTGGTATTTACTAAAATGAATAGAAAATTTATGTCCACACAAAAACTTGCACATAGATATTTATAACAGCTTTATTCATAATTGTTAAAACTTGGAAGCAACCAAGATGTCCTTCAGTAGGTGGATGGAAAAATAAACTGTGGTATGTCCAGACAGAATAGTATTCAGCACTAAAAAGAAATGAGCTATCAAGCCTTGAAAAGACACAGAGGAATCTTGAATGCATATTACTAGGAGAAATAAGTCAATCTGAAAAGGCTACATAGGATTTCAACTATGTGACATTCTGGAAAAGGCAAAACTATGAAGACAGTGAAAACATCAGTGGTTGCCAGGGGCTAGTGGAGAGGAGGGGATGAATAGTGGAAGCATAGAAGATTTTTAGGGCAGTGAAATCATTCTGTATGATGCTATAATGGTGGATACATGTGATTACACATTTGTCAAAACCCATAGCATATACATCAAGAGTGAACCCTAATATAAACCATGGGCTTTGGGTGATGATGATGTGTCAATGTAGGCTTATCAATTAAACAAATGTACCATTCTGGTGAGGGATGCTGATAATGGGAGACGCTGTGTGTGTGTTGGGCAGAGGGGTTACATGGGAACTCTGTACTTTTTGCTTCAATTTGCTCTGAACCTCAATCTGCTCTAAAAAAGAAAATCTATTTTTTTATAAGGTTTAAAATTCAGTTTTTTTCTAATTCAAATTAGCCTCTCTCCTAATAATTGCCTTAGAGATTTGTAATTTTTTGATAGGGAAGGGTGGATGCTTTATATCCCTTGATAATTCTCTCCTTTCATGTCATGATAATTCTCATCCTTCCCCTCTGGTAAACCTTGTATGAGCTTGGCCTTGCAGATCGTTGATTTACAGGCTGTGGGTAAGGCAGACACCACAGTGAGTGACAAGAAGCACCGTCTGTGGCATATCGTCTGTACTAGAGTGGAAATACCAAATACAGAAAAGTCTTAACCACCAGAGCATTTTCTACCCAAAGACTTGCAGGCAGGTGGGGCCTGTTGACATGGTGTTGACTGCTTCCTTAATTTTGTCCCATGTTGTTTGAATCCTCTATTTGAGTTGAGATAATAACCATTATGAAGAGCCTCATCTGAGCCTTTGAGGATGAAGTCATTGCACCTCCAATAATTTGTGGAATAAGTTAGGCTATAAATGCATCCCTATGTGAACACACATTTCTGTCAATAGCTCTTGTTCCTCCTTTTCTTAGGTTGTTCTTATTGCTAGATAGAAAGGTTGAGTTGCCATAGTTCACTCAAGGACTGGGGGAGCTGTATGGTTAGGGTACTAGGAATTTGCATATGAATCTATAAGACTTGCTCATTTGTTTCTTACACCTGCCTCTTTCCATACCCAAGAACTCTCCCCTGAGAACCAGGATGGTAGGGAAGGGGCAGGATTACGTAGGAGAGGGTATGCCTCTATGTCCCTTCCCATCCTGTATAATAACCAGGCCACTCAGTTCCTGGAGCATTCCTTACCAAGTGATGAAACCATAGCAATCAGGAAGGTAAGATGGTATTGACACCACCATGGTCCCAGTTTTGTTCTAATGAGCACTCCATGTGTTCTTGTGGAGGATTTTTCATGTTGAATACATCCAGGAAAAACATTCTTGCACCTGCAACCTTAGTCAGTGGGCATTTTAATGCTCTCAGGGTCTTCTCCCAGAATTTGGGTTCTCAGTGGGAGAAATGTTAGTGCATCAGGTGCAAGAATCCTTTTTTTCCCATCTTCTTTGCATTCACTGAGTACCTCAATAATGTGGGAACCTTACGAGCCCAAATGTTTCCCTAACAGTTAAAGCTTTATAAGCATTACAAATACCCTCTCCCCTAAATGCCTGATGCCCAGTTGGCTTGGTGTCACTGGGCTGTAAGGGAACTAGATTTTCAAGAGAGATTTGTCCAGGCTTCATTTTGAAAGCACTAAGAAAATGCGACCTATATAAAAATGAAAGCAGCCCCTTTTCCACAGGAAATCAGGTCTTCTGAAATATGAGTGTCTTCGTTTGTGTTGGCGTTGAATTTTGGGTGAGGGTTCAGCTACATTTTTGTTTTCCTTAAAATGTTCCTATCCATAGATACACTGGCTAGTGAAGTCAAGTCATGTGATCCAAGTTGGCAGATGTTTTGTTTAAGTCACTAGAGTTTGGCATGAATAAAGATTGGACAAGGATTTAGTATTAACTTCCTTGGTCCCAAAAGGTGAACTAAGTTTTTGAGATCCTTATTTAAGGGATTAGCATCCAAATTGCCATCTACCATCTGGGTATTCGACAAAAAAAAGAGTTTGGATTTTTTTTTTTTAAGTTCTCCCTTTGGTCCACTTCTAAACCCACATAAAAGCAGTTTGGGACTGGTTGGAGCCCCACAGAAAGAAATAGGAGACTGAGATTTTTGGATAAACGTTTTTCCTTTTTATGGAGATAATTTGCAATAATACTGACTTTCAGCATAGACTCCATAGCCTTTATCTTGATCAGAAAACATTTTGAATCGGGTGGTGGGGAGGGGGTGAGCTCATTGCCTGCAGTGACTCCCGCACAGGGACCCTGAATAAGACATTCATTGGCAGAAAAGCAGTGGCAACTGAAAGGGCTGGGGGAAGGGTGGAGAGAGAAGGCTGAGTAGGGCTTGGGTTCCTTCCTCCTCAGGGGAGCTGTTTTTTGCTTTACATGCAAAGAATGGCTTTGTACAGCCAAGTTGGTCCTGATCTTGTTTACATAAAAGAAATCGAACATTTATTTTGTGCCGGGTTATTTTTTTCTTCCTTTGCCAGTCAGAGGGTCCTAGGCAAATCAATAAACAAAGACCCTGCTCTGTTTTCACTTTGTGGCTGGGGGTTTGGACTGGGTAACCCTTCAATGACTGGATTAGCTACTTCTGTGGGGACTGAGTCTTTTGGCCTTGGGTAGATGGATTGTCAGTGACATACTGGCCCTGCCGGGAACTTGGAGCTCCATAAGACAGTGAGAGGACCTCTGGATTCTTGGGTTCTGTGGCAGATGGTGAGAGTGAGAGGAAGAAGAAAACTGCCTCTTTGGCTTCTGCAGAAACCGGCTGAAGCCCTGAAGTGGGTGGTTTGGTTACTCTAATCTTTGCCCAGTAATAGCCAGCATTGTTGTTGGGCATTAAATCAAACCAAATGCCTTTAAAAACTATAGCTCTGAAATTGGACTCTGCAAATATGGAATTCCATAGAAGGGCTCCATGCTGAGGGGCAAAAAATATTTTTTTTTTCTTCTTCTTCTTCTTTTTTTTTTATCCCTAAATTTACCTGCCATGAACTTGGATTGACCCTTTGTTCTCTTGTTTGGGGACAACGTGAAAAATAAAGGAAAACATGTATTCACTATAAAAGCATTCCCTTAACCAATGTTCAACTGGCTAGCTTTCCTAGCTTTCTCCCTTTTAAAGTTCACAAGAGTGAACTTTTATGGTAGTTCATTATCTCTAAATCTCAACCACTTAATTTCTTCTTTAATTTCTGTTAGCTTTGGTTGAAGCAGCATGGTTGAGTACGGAAGTTAAATAAGGGCTTTGGTATTAGACCCAGACTTGGCTAGTTATTTCATCTCTTACTAGTAGGTTGACTTTCAAGAATCATATAACCTCCTTAAGCCCCATTTTTACCCTTTATAAAATAGGAATGATGAGACTTATTTTAGAGAAAATATTTATAAAGAGCTTATCATACCATGGCATACCATAGGCTCCCAATAAATGGTACTCATTATTGGTTTCATTCTTCAAACTTGGAAGTTTGTACAAGAGGGCCTGTGTCATTGATTGACTGGCTGTGGTGGCTCTTCACTCTTCCTAGGGGCTCTAGAACAATCTTCAGTGGCATGATCAATAACATGTCAGTCATATAGAATCATGTATTTGGTATGTGTGTGTACAAATATATCAAACATACCTCACAGAAAGCCTGCACAAAATGAAATGAAATGAAATTAATTAAATTAAGCAGTCCTTGCTTTTTGCCAAATATATATTGTTACCCAAATTAGACATAGCTCATCACTTTGAGTATACACAAGTTTGAGCAAGTATAAAATAGTAGACAAAATTTTGAATTAATCAAGAAGCCTATGAGTCTAAGTTTAGCCACTTACTAGCTGTATATATCTGAGTAAATTATCTAATTACTTAACCAGATGGAAAATTATGTGGAGTGCTAATTAAAATTAATAGCTAGTATTTAAGGAGGATCTATAATAAGCCAAATGGTGTTCTAAGATTTTCACATATATCAAACTCATTTAACAATTACCTAAATACAATTTCATGGGATAGGTACTATTCTTAGCTTCATTTTACAGATGAGACCACTGAAGCTCAGAGAGATTAAGTATCTTGCCCAAGATCACACAGATGAAAAGTTATAGGGCTAAGATTTGAACACAGAGAGTTTGACTCTAGAATCCATTATTTTAGCCACTATATTATTCTCCCTGTAGGAGTGATGGAAAGGTCTGTGGGCCACAGATCTCAGTGTGGATCCCAGCTGCATCCTTTCCATCTCTGTGATCTGTGTAAAATTTCTACCTAGACATTCTTCTGGGGTAAGCTCAGATAATGGGGTCATGACAACTTGAGTGTAATAAAATGACATGATAAAAACGATATGAAAGGACCAAGTTAGAGTGAAGTCATATGTCATGAAAGAATTAGAATCTGGAAGTCATTGTCAAAGGCAAAAATCATGTAGAGTCAAGATTACCCTTGAAAATCCCTTAAATTGCTCACCATATTCTGTGCATACAGCCTGTTACAACAATGATAAACCATGAGGTGATCGGTTCTCTACAGATTCCAGTGAGCACTCCAAACATTCCAATGACTAGTCTTTCCCTACCCATGACAACACTATTTAGATATTTTTCTTTCTTGCTGACTCTATAGAATTGAAGTCATGTCCTTAAATACAAGCTATGTAGCTCAAATGAGCTGTGCAAATTTTAGATGAGTTAGAGCCACTTCTTGCTGGTGGGAGCATTCTAATATTTCCCACCCTCAGAATTGTTACAGGGATCAAATAAAGTTATTTAAAACCCACCTTTGTGCATTTGTGTTCACCTTGAATCATCATTAGATGATGTTCAGCAATGTTGCTCATAATCACAACCATCCTGCCCACTTGTTTGCTGGTTTGTTTTTATCTGCTTACTTTTCTGACTTTTCGTTTTCTTTCTGTCCCATAAATATAGTATTCAACAAGGTTTAGGGACACTCCTTGAATCTTTCCTCTTCTGCAACATGATTTTCAGCTCTCACATCCTGTTAAACCTACCACTTACTCAGTTTAACATCATACATTTATCAAAGGTCCCCTGTGCACCAGGTTCTCTGTTTTCTGCAATCCTCACCCTCAGGAAGCTCCAGATCTACAATTGGTTTCAGAATGTTTCCACTTAGAAGTTGCACCATCTCTTGATCTCAGCCTGTTTAAACCTGAGCTGGGCATCTCCTTTGCCTTTTAGGAGCTACTTCCTGACTTCCTGATTTCTGTGGCTGGCAGCAGCTTCTCCCGGTCAGATGAGTCTGACATCTCAGCAGTATCGCAAGAGCCTCCTCTCTCTTCCCTCACACCTGCAGAGGCATCGGGTCCTGACTTCTGTGATCCTTCTATTCCTTTTACCTCCAAACCATTGCAGGAGCCCCCAGTCTCCTGCATTCTACGTCTCTCCACTTTCATTAGTGTATGTGTGTTTGTGGGACTAATTTTCCTTGAAAGTGCTTTATACTGCTTCCAAGAGAAATCTAAATACCGTCAGGCCACAACCTAAAGATCCAGTGTTACCCGTCTCTCTGCTTCTACAGAATTCTACAGGAATACTTCTCTCCAATCACACAGCTGTGTTTCTTGCTGTTTCGCCAGATGCTCAGCATTTCTGTTCCTGAATACTCTGTATTTATTGAGAGGATAGCAGTTCTTCACAAAATCAACCTACGGCAGTACCCGCTTATCCGTGTTTCCCTTTCCGCAGTTTCAATTTTCCACCGTCAACCGCGGTCCTGAAAGCAGATGATCCTCCTTCTGACGAATCATCAGACGGTCAATATCCGCCTAACTTACCTCACGATGCCTGCGTCATTCACCCCCCTTCGTCTCATCTTGTACGCGTTTTATCATCTCGCGTCATCGCAAGAAGGGTGAGTCCAGTCTGATATTTTGAGAGGGAAACAGTGCATTCACTTAACTTTTATTACACTATATTGTTATAATTGTTCTATTTTATTAGTAGTTATTGCTGTCCATCTCATACTGTGTCAAATTCATAAATTTAACTTATCATGGGTCTGTCTCTATCAGAAAAAAGCAGTATACGTAGGGTTCAGTACTATCCACGGTTTCAGGCACCTAACTGGGGGTCTTGGAACGTATCCCCTTCAGATAAAGGGACAATTGAAATGCAGATAGATTTGTTTTTGTAACTTTTAAAGTTTATCTGAAAGAAGAGATGCCCGTGAATAGCAAAAATATATTTAAAAGGAAGAAATTGGAAGGGAACCTTACAGTGGGCGGCAGTAAATTGTAACATAAAGTTGCATTCAAATAAACGTGTAGAATAGATAGGATAATGAAATAGAATAGTTAAGATAATGAAATAGACCCCAAATGCAAGCATATGTCTATTTTTAGTATCTGGGGGGAAAAAATCCAGCATTTTAAAATAATGTGAATGAGGGATTATCCAATAAATGATGCTAGGATAATTTTTACTTATGAAAAATAAGTTAATCCTTGACCTCTCACCATACACTAAAACAAATCCTAGGAAGATCAAAAAAGATAGAATATACCATAAAAACACCAGAGGGGTGGTGCCTAGGTGGCTCAGTCGGTTAAGTGTTGGACTCTTGGTTTTAGCTCAGGTCATAATATCATCAGTTGTGGGATGGAGCCCTGTGTCAGGCTCCACACTCAGGGCTGAGTCTGCTTAGGATACTCTCTCTCCTCTCCCTCTGCCCCCCCCCCAAAACAAGTAAATAAATCTTAAAAAAAAAAAACCCAGAGGAAACCTTAGTTCACTATTCATATAATCCTGGTATATGGTAGGTCTTTCCAGGCATAACCCCAAGGCAGAAACTATAAAGAAGTTTAGATATGTAACTCCATAAGTATCAAATTATGCATTAAAAAGTTATCATAGGGGCGCCTGGGTGGCTCAGTTGGTTGAGCCTCCAACTTTTAGTTTTGGTTCAGGTGGTGATCTCAGGGTGCTCAGTGGGGAGACTGATTCTCTCTCTCTCAAAAATAAATGAATAAATAAATAAATAAATAAATCTTAAAAAAAGTTATCATAAACAAAATGAAAAGCAAGTAGCAAAACTGAGAAAAATGTTTATAACATAGAAGTTGAGACAAACAGGAAATTACTGTCTTTAATATGTAAAGAATCATCACAAGTTCATAAGAAAAAAATAAACACTATATTAGAAATAAAGGGACAAAGGCTATAAATAGGCATTTCACAGTGAAGAAACAGAAATGGTAATACAGATATGAAAATGTATTTCATATTGCTTGTAATCAAAGAAATGCAAATTTAAATAAGTTACCCTAAGGAATAGGCTTTTTTTTTCTTTATAAATGTCTATATTCCTTAATAAATTAAAAAAAAGACATTCGAATAAAATAAAAAATAAAATTTGCTACCGTGAAATTTGTATAAATCTGCCAAGCACTTACCATCTTCTTAACCCTTGAGAGTTAGGAGAGTGATCCTATAGGAGTATATTTGTTGGGAAAATTATCTGCCAATAAAGAGAGAGAAAAGTAGCCAATAAATCCGAATGTGTGATGACATTTCCCATTTTGGCAAAAATATATGTAGAAATATAAAAATATGTAGAAGAAAATCTTAATGCACATAAAACAAAATGTCAACAGGAGTTGTCTCTAGATATTAGAAATATGGATAATGAAAAAATTTTAACTTTATTTAATTTTAAAATTTTTCTTCCTTTGCTTATCTATTTCCTAATTTTCCCACCATGAACTTGTATTGCTCTTTAAAAAAATATAACAAATGTACATAAAAATGTATAACGTGTAAACACCAGCTTGATGTATTATCACAAAGCAAGCATGCCTGTTGTATTTGTTCCTAATCCTAGCATCCTTTGCGACTGGATATGCCAAGAACCTCTCACATCATCAAGTGCTACTTCCTTTTTGCTTAGCAGTTCCTTCCTCAATTTATCCCTTTCCTCTTGAATGTTACTGTAAGCAGCAAGGAAAGACCAGGCTGCATCTTCCACACTTTGCTTGGAGATTTCCTCAGCTAAATAAATATCCAGTTCACAGCTTACAAGTTCTGCCCTCCACCCAACAGTAGAACTCAATTCAGCCAAGTGTTTTCATACTTTATAACGTGGATTGCTTTTCCCCCAGTTTCTAAAAACACGTTCCTCACCAGAAGTACCTTTAATGTTTACCTCTCTTTTAAGACTCTCTTTATGATGATATATGTAGTCTTAAGAGGTTAGAAGATTTCTCTTCCTTGCCCTTCACTGCTGTCTGACCTCACCAGAATCCCTTTAAAGCCCGTATTTCCACCATCTCTTCAAGGCAGCCTGGGCTTTTTCTAATTTGTGTCTCAAAACTCTTAACTTCTGCCTATTATCAATTCCAAAGCCACTTCCACATTTTCAGGCATTTTGTTACACCACCACCCCACTCCTCAGGACCAAAATCTGTACTGGTTTCCTAGAGTTGTTATAACAAATTACCACAAACATGGTGGCATAAAACAACAGAAAAGTATTCTGTCACACATCTGGAGGCCAGAAGTCTGAAATCCGCATTCTCAGCAGGGCCATACGCCCTCTGAAGGCTCTTGGAGTGAATCTTTCCTTGCCTCTTTGGCTTCTGGTGGCTGCAAGCATTCCTTGGCTTGCAGCTGCCTCCCTCCAATCTCTGCCTCTGTCTTCACAGAAGTCTTCCCATGGCCCTCTCCACTCTGTGTCTCTGTGTGTTTTTTCCTTTTCTGTCTCTTAGAAGGACACCCAGGTGATTTCTCTCAAGATCCTTACCTTAATTACATGTGCAAAGACCCTTATTCCAGATAAGGTCATGTTCTGAGGTTCTGGGTGGACATATCTTTTGGGGGATATGATCCAGCCCACATCACCAAGGTCAAGAAATAGAAGGTCTTTGCATCCCCTCTCAAGCTCTACCCCTCTCTTACCTCCATAGATAATTATTATCCCTCCTAATAGGAGGGGTTATTTTTAACCTGTTCAAAAACTGTATAAATAGAATCATACACTGTGTTGTCTTTTACATCTGGCTTCTTTTATTCTACATTGTATTTATGAAATACACCCCTATTTATGAAATACATGTAAAGTACCTTGTTAATTTTCATAGATACATAGTATATTTCATCATGTATCACTTTTTCATCCATTCTACTGTTGATGGACTTTTGTGTTGTTTCCAATTTGGAGTTATTATGAATAGTGCTATTTTGAAAATTCTTGCACATGTTAGTTGGTGGTGCACATATGTAAGCATTTTTGAGAGGTGTATACTTAGGAGTAAAATTGCTGCATCATAGGGTGTGTATATGCTCAGATTTAAGAGTTACTGCCAGTTTTCTAGAGTGGTTGTGTAAATTTGCACTCCCACTGGGATATGTTTGAAAATTCCAGTTGCTCGACATCCTACCTTCACTTGTTATTGTCTATCTTTTTCATTTTAGCCAATCTGCTCGGGGTGTAGCAGTATCTCATTGTGGTTTTAATTTACATTTCCCTGAGGACTATTGAGAGTGAGCGCTTTTTCATATGTTTACATATTACTTTTTCTGTATAAATACAAGAGTGAAGGTTGTATTGATAAATTGCTCTCTTGTCATAAACATTTCCGTTCAACCATCTGGGAGTGCTTACATTCAGATGATACCTCCAAAACAAGCTGGTGAGAGAAGGCTCACTGTAGTCTGGGTGATAAGTCACTTTTTCTTCTCTGCCAGTTTGCCAGTTTTCTCCTCTTTTCCAGCTGGGAAAAGGTCATCTAGGTGATATATAAGAAGCTCGCTTTTTTTTTTTTAAACGCGTTAGTGGCAAAATTCTCCTGAAAAATTCTTAAAGTTTTCAAAGGTCTGCCCTTTCCCCTGACACACATCCTTCTTCTACAAGAAGCGGTCTTCAATGTCACAGGAGCCTAAGGGAGGCATAACTGCCTCATTTAGTCTCTGCCTATATGGGGTTGGATGTTTTTCTTTACTACTGCTCATTTCCCCAAGCTCCTGGCAGAGTTAGAGAGCTGTTCCTTTTCTGCACCAGACTATAATGAATTAGATCAGTGACAAAGAATTTGCCTTGTTAAAGAGGACAGGTGTGTCTATGGATGACCCATTTCTGGGAAAAACAGTGAGAATGCTGGGTGACAGCTTTGGAACAAACTGTGATGATGGGCTAACAATTACCTCTTGTGTACTCTGTCCTGGGCACTGTGCTAAGCACTTCATAGACCTGACTTGGGTATTCCTTAAAATAGCCCAAGGATGATTATACCATGTGACTTGGCAGTATTAGTGTAGGCAGAGTACAAGCTCCCACCCTATCAATGTTAGCTTTGGCTAAGAGACTTGCTGTGGCCAATGGGATATTAGCAGACATCAAAAGAGCAGTTTATATGACTTCAGGGCATTTGGCTTGGTTTCTTTCACTACTGTGATCTGCATATGAAGAGCAAGCTCCAGAATGTCTAGCCCTTTAGTGTAGGTACCAGTTTGGACTTTAGGTGAAGCAGATCTGAATGCAACTGGAAGCCTGAATCCAACCTTCGTTGCCAGAATCCCAGCCAATCTGTGGACCCATGAGTGTAAAAATAAATGTGTTGCTGTAAGCCTTTGAAATTTTGAGAATGTTTGTTATTATTCAACAGAAACTGACTTACACGGCAGTACCCTTTTTCTACCCATCTCCTCAGTGAGTAAATTTAGGTTTAGAGAACTTAAAACAATATCCCCAAATCACATACCTAATAAGAGAAGGAGCCAGGATTGGAGCCAGGACTGTCTGCTTTCTGGGCCCCTGCTCTTCACCATTACACGATATCTCCTTTCAAACTTGCAACAGGCTGGGGCAATGGACCAAAAGCAATAGGATGGAATTTGATTGGAATGAATACATGGCCCAACATGTCATTTAAAACAACAACAACAAAAATAGCAGTAACTAGGATACAGGCGGAGAACGAGCAAGGTGTTCTTTGATGACAGGACTGGTGGTGTGGCTCCACGACTTGAAGCACAACCGGGACCTTCGCCATGTTGGTGGAATACACCATCTGGAAGAAGGAAATTGACAATTCTTTCTACTCTGGCTGGCCAGAGGATACCTGGACTATTTCATCTAGTTCCAGACAACACATTTTAAGAGGAATATTCACAAGCTAACCTATGCCGGTGAGAGTGAACAGGAGGCTGAGAAAACTCACAGCAAGCATTCCTGTTGTAAAGTGAAGGAGCTCAAGTATTTCACCTGAAGAGGAGAAGGCTTTAGAGGTGGGTGAATGCTGTCTTGGGACATCAAAAGAACTAACGGGGAACAAGGAGGTCAGCATCGCCTCTCACCTGGAAGGCTGCTGTTGCCTTCAGCACCCCATTCCATTCACCACATGCAACCACATGTAACCTTTTCAAAACATGAATGTTTTGACTCTGTATGACTTTGTCATGGTTCCGTCTCCTTCCCTCCTCACCAGATACACCCGAGGAGCACACATGTACATATACACAGCCACAGATACACACACACACACACACACACACCTCTACATAATCCTGTCATCCACATACAATTTCTCTGGAACACAGAGCCTGAAGTAAAGCTTTGTTTGAGGTCTGGGACAAGGAGCCAGGTAGAAGAGAAGTAAGGTAGGGAAAAAGGGAAGAAAATATGAGGTAATGGTGTGATCATGAGGCTAGCTACAGCTCCACAAAGAAACCCAGGTAGTGGCTCATTCAGCTGGGCATCTCCAAACAGGCCATGTGGAACCACGGGCACTCTTGACAATCCATAGAAGGGAGGACAAGCAAGATGAAAGAATTTATTTGTTGAGTCCTTCCCATCTCCTATGGATGCATTTCCTGCACAAGTCAGACAACAGTCCTAAGACATGGAGTTTCCTCTCATCCAAGAAGTGGTAGGAGGAGACAGAGCCTCCACAGGGGCCAACTGACCAGGCTGGGCCAACCCAGGAGCCTGGGCTGCTGACTGACATGCATGCAGTGGGGGGGGGCCTAGATAGTGGCTAGTGCTCAGAGTGAGGTGGCAGCTCCCTTGGCTGTGTCATTCAAGGCTCCCTGAAGGTAAGCACCCAGGGGTCTGGGAAAGGATTGAGGCAGGAATCTGAGTACATGCAGATGTTGGGTCCAACACACACACACACACACACACACACACACACACACATACACATACACCCCTTGAATTGTTCCCGCCATTTGAGAATAAAGACAAAAATCTTCGCATCACCTCTGGCTCCTGCACTTGCCTTACACTGGAATCATGTGGGCTATCTTTTGGTTCCTTGAGTGCATCATGATCCCTCCTGCTACAAATCCCTCTTGCCACAAGCTGTTCTTTCTGGCATGTCCTGGGTCGCTGCCCGCATTCAAGAGTTAACTCTTTATTCATTGTTCAGCTTTCTGTGAGAACTGAGGAGCATTTCCAGCTACCCTCTCCCCTGCCCCTTTACCTGCAGCCTAAGTGGTACCAGGCCATGGAACTATCCTTTCTCTATCCTTTCCTTTCCTATCTCTATCCTATCCTTTCCTTCAGAGTATTTATCCCACACCCATCAGTCATGTTTGATTAATGTCTGTCTCGCCGTCTAGACTATAAGCTTCACCAGGGCAGAGAATGTGTCTCTTGTTTTGGAATTCCCCATTGGACCCCCTTTGCCCGATGCCTGACACCACAACACGTGCTCATCAAAGACATAAATAGTTTCAATATGAAAGAGAAATTGCATAGCCTTAGTGTGACAAAGGAAGGCCAGTTTGTACCTTATAGTTATTGCAAAGGGGGTGTGGGCTGCCTCAGGCGGGTTTCATTTCTCTGTTAGTAAAAATTTTCTGAGATTGATTTATAAATCAATATAAATCAAATGAGACAACCTCTCAGAGTCAGCTCTGAGAATCTGTGCTTGAATACTCCTTGTGTTCAAATCACACCCTGGAATAGAACTTATTGGAGGTACTCTGCCATTCTGTTTCCTGGCACTATCCCTTTCCTCTGACTCTCTAGCGTGGAGCATTTCAGAAGCATCTGACGCTTCCAGCTGGTGATTCAGGAGCTGTGACCTTGTTGCTCGTCCTTGTTGGTCTCTCTGTTTCTGGTGGTTGGAATCTGTGATCTGAAGAATGGGGCTAAATTTGTAATCAGTTCTGTTTATTCTGCCTCTTTCAGAACCTGAATTTGGAGAGGGTGGTGGGTGGGAAAGCTCACAGAATATCGAATTCAGTCAGGGTGGGATGCTGAGTGGAGACAGGAAGGAAGTGAGCAGGAGGTGAGAGGGACCGAACAAGGCAATGTGTCCTGAGCTCACAAAATCTGAGAGGTATCTGCAACTTCTCATAGGCTGGATCTCAGGTATCCAAGGATGAACAAACATCGTGTTGCAGAGCACACTTCTGCTTTAATGTGTGGGCTCCAGCCAGCTTAGCATGTGCAAAAAGCAAGAATCACCACAGGCTAGCCTGTGTAGCAGTGTATCTCTTTAAGAGTTTATTATTTTTGCAAAGTTCTAATGTTCCTTGCCTATGGTTTGCCCTGGTGAATGCTTGTTAATGCAGTTTCATTGTTGCCTAGGGAGAAAGAACCCCAGTGACCCGCCATAGTAACCGCTTTAATGTGGGGCCCCTGCTTTGGGCCTGTGTAGTATCCTTTAACAAATGAGCAAAAGTGGCCAAAGTTATATTAGGCAACGCTGCCAGAGGTTTATGATAAAATCTCCAGTCACTGCCAGGGACAGTGTGAACCCTGTCAGTCTGAGGATTAACTTTTCTGTAGTAACAACGAAGACCTTTTTTTTTGGTCTCACTATATGCCAAGCACAGTGCAGGGGGGTGAGGGTGGAGGTGGGGGAGATGCTTTCATATGCGTGATTTTAATTAGTGTTCCAAATAACTCTCTAAGGTGGATATTATTACTCCTCCTTTACCAAAGAGAAAACGGAGACCCAAACTCTTTAGATGACATACCCAGGGTCACACTGGTGACAAACAGTGGGGCTGAGAGTCCATTCCAAACCCATCACCTGCCCTGTACCAGGCTGCCCCTCTGGTAACTTGAGAATATAAAACCAGATGTCCTCAGACTGATTATTTGTCACCTATTGATCAACAGGAACTGAGTCTGTTCCCACTTTACCTGAGATCATGTGAATAGAATGAATTAGGGGTGGGAGCCATGAAACTTTCAGCTGGGTATTCTCTACCTTTCTTAGGTAACGTATAGAAGGTGTTGACAAATGTTGAAATAAATTAGGAAATTGTGAACCAATCATTTCTATGTTTGTTCAGCTGTCTCTTGTCTTAAATTCCCATTCCAGTGCTGAACCAGAATTTCTCCTTTTTCTGACAGATTCCAACATGAACTTTAAATCCCCCAAATAATACCCACTTCACTTGTAAGGAGAAACTGAAAATTATAATGAAGTATACCAATGATCTTATTCTCACCTATCACCTTATTATATTACATAAATAATTAAGATCTGGAAAATGTAGTAAGTTAAAATGTGAACATATAGACAAAAGAGTCCTGTACAGTATTTACTATTGAACAACAAATTTGGCAATTAGTTGCCTACCGGTCAAAATAAAAAGGGAAACAAGATCAGGTATGTATTAATTTTCATAAAGAAAAAAAACATAGAAGATACAGTTTCTCAAGGGAGATAGAGATTTCCCTGGCACTTAAATCTGAAATTCTCTAGGAGATTAAGGATGACACTGGATCATGTAGTGACCATTGTCCTCATCACTCCCCTCCTCCCTGCTAAATTCAATAGTATTTCTGTGGTCTCTTCAGTATCACAAAAAGGCAAAATACCAAAGCACAGTCCACTGAGAAGAATTATGTGAAAACACTAAACAAATGTGGTCCATTGGCACATATTTCTATGTGCTCCAATGAATCCAGGATTAAAAGCTAAAATTTAGAAATGAATAAAATGCCTATGTTTAATCCATCTTCCATAAATGAATGGATTCTAGAGCTCCAATGAATCCAGGATTAAAAGCTAAAATTTAGAAATGAATAAAATGCCTATGTTTTAATCCATCTTCCATAAATGACATTTTTATCAATGGAGCTTCAATCAAAAGTTGTTATATAAGGAAAGTAGTGGCCTTAGAATTTCTTCATGGGGTGGAGGCTTAAGAGGAATAGTCTGGTTTGCAGGTGGGTGTTGGGTAGAGTGACCAACTTTTTCCAGTTTGCCCAGAACTTTCTCGGTTTGGGGACTGAAAATCCCACATCACCAGATGCGCCTCAGTCCCAGGCAAACCCAAACAATTGGACCCTGCTCCACCAGGAGTTTCAAAACTGCACTTACGCAGCATGTGCGCTGTTTTTACTTGGACTGTATGTTTATTTAGAAGTGGCTTTAGGGATACCTAAGGATACATGTGTTCTGTGTCGCCAAATCTGAATGCTTTTGCAGACTAATGATTGGGTGGTGGAATCAGATCCTTTTGTGAAAACAGAGGCGCCTAAAGAGGACTGGTGACTCAACCTTGCCTCAGGGTGGGTATAAAAAAGCTCGTGAAAACACACATGGGGGAGTTTTCTCCTCTGACGTTCTTTACAAATTAGAACAGCCAAGTAGAGTGAAAAAACCATGAGATCCAGAGTTGGACTACCTGAGTTAGTGTCCTGAATTTGCCACTGATCAGCTAGGGGATTTTGAGCCTTTTTAACCCTCTGAGACTTAGTTTTCTTATCTGTAGTGGTCACAGGAATGTTATGAAAATGAACTGAGATCCTTGAAAGCCCCTGGCATAGTGCCTAGTTCAGTATCTCTTTCCTCTCCCTTCCCCTTCTCTGTCTAGAATGAGGAGTTCTGCTGCAGGTGGGAGAGTTGAACCCAGATGATAATGTTCTTTAGATAAACCGCAGCTGTTAGAATATTCCCACTGCACTGCAATGAGGAATGGAGAGCTGGACCTCTCAGGGGCCATTCCTAAATGTGGACCATCTACTTGCAAGAGATACAATTTGCAAGGTAATTTTTAGATACAAAATCTTAGTTCAGCCTTATCTAAACATGTTTGGATTCCAGAGTCTCTTGTTCAGCCAATAAAATGTGTAGCTATCCTTCCTCCATCCCTTCCTTCTTTCTTCCTTTCTTTCTCTTTTTCACTTTTCTTTTTGGCCAGAACTTTTTCTCCACACTAGATATCTTTGCTTTTTTATGCGGATCACCTCTTGTGCCTCCCAAATTGTTAGATTTACTAGCTGGAGGTAAGCTATTTCCCTTCAGCAGGCTCAACCTCCTCACCTATGAAACAAAGGATGAAACCAGTAGTTTACAAGTCTCCTCACAGCTCTAGCGTCCTCTGATATGAAGAAATCTGTTCTTTTCTTTATTCAGCAGATATTTATTGAGCACCTTGTAAGTGCCAAGCACAAATGTAGTAACTGAGGATTCAACAATAAACAAAATAAGAAAAACCTCTGCTGTCAGGGAACTTACATATCAACGAGAGAGACAGACAAGAAACAAAATACAAATGAGTATATAACATATTGGGTAGTAACTGCTGGGAAGTAAAACAAAGTAGGGTAAAACACTAAGGAGTGATGGGGGGTGGTGAGGTCTGATGGCGTTATGTAAGTTGCAGTGATTGAGAAAGATCTCTTGAGAAGTTGACAATGAGCAGAAACTGAATGATGTGAAAAACAAGCCATGCAGATATCTGGGGAAGAGTGTTGTGAGTAGAGGTAACAGTAAGTACAGAGGCCCTGGGGTTGGAGCATGCATGCATTTTCAAGGAATATCAAGGGGGCTAGTGTGGCTCTGGATTGTGTGGAGCCAGGGGAGAGTAGTGAGAAATGAAGTTAGGGAGGTGCTTCACTGTTGGATTATATAAGGTAACAAGAATAACTCACAAAAATTGGCTCAGAATCTGTGTCTAGCACAGGTTCTTATGTGAACCCTAGTGGAGGATCAAAGGCCATCTGGGACTGTTATTGAATTTCTAGGTGCTGGCTTCTCACAATCTTTACATGACACTGTGTCCTTTAACTTCATCAGGGGCATAAGGAGGACAATCTTCAGAGACCATCAGGCAAGTTAGGGAACCAGAGACACTGAAGTCTGAATGTCTAGCTTGTTATTCCCAGTACTCACAGGGACTAGAGCTCGCCCCAGGTCTTTCCTTTTACCACCTCCCTGCCTGGAATGGTCCTCGGAGGTTCGGAACATACACAGTATGTTTAGTAAGAAATTTAACACGTGGTATTCTCTGTCACATTAAAAATTGAACAGTGTGATGAAAAGCAAACTTTGGGCAAATGTAAGCCTCAATTTTGTTAATGCCTGCAGGAAATTTCCCCTAATCTATTTGTCCCTCCCCTAAGCTGGATATGCACTGAGCCTCCCAGCACATTTTTCTGTTATGTAAGAGAAAAAAGTATCTGGAAAATCTGACTGGACACTTGCTATGACAGACTGAGAACCCCCCCAAACTTTCACCTTTGTGTTTTCCAATCTCTGTCGAGGCACAAAGGGCTGTGGCTAAGGCCTCTTATGTCCTGCTAAAGTGACATTATGTCCTACGGGGGATGTGGAAAACGAAGCCCCTATTTGTCAGAGCAGCTGTGAAGGTATTGATGGAGTATTTCTTTCTGTGGGATTGACAGCCTTTTTCTTATGCTCCATGGATCTGGTAGAGTCCAAGACCGGCCACTCTGGCCTCACTGTCCCTAACCATTTCATGTTCTGGGAATCCTCTGTGTTCAGGAAGACGATGTTAATAACCTATTTTTGAATGGCTATAAAGTTCTAGAAACAATGCCAGGTACTGTTTACATAAATCATCTCCTTCAGTCTTGGCACTAGACTGAGGTGGTGGACATGACGATCTCCACTTTCCAGGTGAGGCTCCAAAAGTCATAGAGCTGGTAGGTGAGAGGAGTTTTTCCTTTCATTGCCTCCTTGTTATTCTTCTAGCTGTTATCAGCCTTCACTCCAGTGAAGACTGGCTTCTTGACCCAATCTGTTCTGTCTCCGAATGCCAGCTGGATTGGAATGGAGGTTTTCAGGAAGGTGTGGTGGGGCAGAACTGGGGTTTTAGATGGCAGTCTTTAAATAAAGATGAGCCAAGCGTGGTGCCATACCTAACCTGGGCATCCCTGGCCAAAGCAGAGAGAGAGTTGTGCCGCTCCTCAGGTCAGGGCCACTCAACAGTGGGTTCTGCCTCCTCACCTTGCAAGTCGTCTCCAGGAGTTGCGGGAACCATACCAGGGCCATTTGCTTCTTTTGCTTCCCTGAGTCTCACTAAATCTCCCAAGCAGTTGTTCTTTCTATTGCTCTTCATACGGAGCGGGGGGAGGCGGAGGCCAGCAGTGGGACGGCTCTGCCTCCAGCAGCGATGGAGGTGGTCTTTGAATTTTGGTTTCCAAGCACCCAGATGTTTTAAAAGCCAACACCTTCTCCTGTTAGAGTTCACCTGTAGGAGAACTTCTCTGCTGAAGTACGTGCTAAGTGAGCCCTGCTGTTTTGGAGCTGGGGTCCGCTGCATTGTTCTTTCTGGACTCTTGGGACCATTACTTTGTGTTGGAACAGGAATTCTGCCTGCGGAGAGCTCAGCTGGTGCCATCCCTGTCCTCCCGGCTCCATCAGCACTCACTGACAAACAGGGAAACGGGATCCATGTTGGACACAAACGTTACTCAGTTACGGGCTTTGTCTCTCTGTAATCCCTCCGGTATTGACACATAGATCTCGGGGACACGGGTGGCAGTGACAGCTCCCGCAGACAGCGTGTATTAGCATAGGCATTACCGTCCTTGGCCCTGAGGGCCCGGGCCCTAGTAAGAGGATTAAGCGATTAGTACTGTGTATGTTACAACCGTCTTTTTATTCCTTGTGACTTTTCAGTTTTGCTCACTTCATAAAGATGTAAAAGGGGGCTCTGAGTAAAAACAGATGCATTTAAACATTTTTTGGGGGTCTGATGGGTAGCATATGTCCCAGACATTTGGGCAATGTTGAGACATTATCAAGTTTCTCCATGCACAGCAAATTATCTTGCCTTTGCGATGAATGTTGGTTTAAAGGGGGCTTTGAGGTATTTTGTATATATTTAGAAAATGAAGATCCATTTGAATCTCTAACTTATTATATTTGATGGGTTAGTATATGTAGGTTAGATACCATTTAATGGACTTTGTTCCCTGGAAAGTTAGTAAAAGGTAGATTGATATCAGGGGATTGTGCCCCTGAAATGAGTTTAATGTGATAGCTAAGTATAGCTTTTTTTTTTTTTTTTGCATTTATTTTGGATTTGACCAAAATCTCTGAAATACTCATCCACAAGAAGTAGCTCAAAAGAATCTCAATCATATTTCTCAATATAATTTTTATGAGTGATAGCATTTTATGCATTTATAGTGCAGAAAAATTTTTTACAGTAATAATAAGTTAGGGCCTTTGTTCTTTATCATAGAGTGTGATTCTTAGATTGCAAAATGCTGATCTCTTAGATTCTATATTTTAATTTCTCTTAATTTATTCATTCATTCAACAAACTTTTATTGAGCATCTACTCTGTGGAAGTGGCAGAAATCTAGAACAATCTAAAATATAGTCTTGGCTTCCCAAAAGTCCATTGATCATAGAGCTGTCACAAGATAGTTTATAACTAAGTGCCAAATGAACGATGGCAATAGTAAGCAGAGTGCACTTGCTGTAGGGAAGAGTCAGTGATGATGGAGAAGGTAGACAAGATTTTATAGAGGAAGGGAAATTAAAATGGTCCCTGGAGAAGGAAAGGTATGCATCAGAGAAGGGGCTGGCTCTTGTTGGGGTATGGGAGGCAATTAGTAATTCATATTTGGGGATCAAGGTAAGGTTGGAAAGGGAGATTGGAGTGCCTGACATTAAACTGTCACATTTGGGGAATTTGAATTTTATCCCATAGGAATGGAGAGACTTCAAAGTTGTTTTTGAGGAGACGTGAATGAGAATGCTAGTTTAGAAAGACATTTGGTAGGTGGTCACAGGATAGCTAGGCAGGTGGGATGAGATCGGTGGCACAGAAACTGGAGAGGAGACCACTGCCACAATGCAGGGGTGCAGCAAAGAGACCCCGAACTCTGGTTACCACAGAAGGGAGAGGGAGAGAGAAGAGAGAGGTTGTACAGGAGAGGAAGCGACTACTCTGAGTCATTAGTGGAAGGAGTAAGGGCCAACCTTTTTGGACTGCTTCCCAATGTGCCTGCCAAACTGCTAAGTACTCTGCATGTATTAATCCTTAGAACGGCGCCTGTGTGGCTCAGTTGGTTAAACATCTGCCTCTTGATTTCAGCTCAGGTCTTGATCTCAGGGTCATGAGTTTGAGCCCCGCATCAGGTCCTGCACTGAATGTGGAGCCTGCTTAAAAAAAAAAAAAACCCTTATAGAAACTCTATGAAGTAGGAACTATCATTAGTCCCATTTTCAGAGGAGGAAACTGAGGCTTAGGGGCATCAAGGAACTTGATCAATGCCACATTGTTGGAAGTAGAAACACTTGGATCTGATCCCATACTCCAAAATCCCAACCACGGTATGCCTTAGTGCCTGATATTGGAGGGGATTGGAAGAGTGGAGGGAGAAGGGGAAGAAACTTCTTAAAAAATATTGGATATGTAACATTTCAAAAGAATTATTAAATTATGATTATTTTCTTGGCCTGGGAAAAGTAGCTAGCTTGAAATAGAAATGAATAAATTACATTTTCATATAGAAAAAAGATACTTTGTGGAGTGAAAGCAAAGTTCATCCAAAATGTCCTGTCTTAAAATAGACACAAAATTCAGAAATGCAATGCATGATGTTTATCTTAATTCTCTTTATTTACATGTTCTCATACATAGAATACTGTATAATGTGAGTTCTGCCTGTGTGTACATGTGTGTAACTGTCACAGAGGGACATGAACGAATTTAACCTGGATTCAAGCTTGAAGTGAAAAATGGCTGTAGTTTCGACTTTTAAAAAATTACCTGTTTATTTCCCTTTCTCTGCCGATAACTCCTGGTTGAAATGCTGAAATCTTATAAATACGGCACAGTTAACTTGCAAAATGAGCTTACTGTTCTCGGGGCAGTGCAAGTTGAACAACACATAATTTGGCACAATTTGGTGGGCCTGAGTTTAAGACAAATATAAGACTGAGAGAGCATAGAGGCTTTATTATTTCTAAGTGAGTTCATGTAGTGTACATGGGTTGAACTGATCAGAAACCCCCACGCGGCTCTTTGCCACATCCAAGGCGTTCAGTCTTTATGCTTTCATAAGCTGTATTCACAGCACAACATTTCTCCTTCCCAAATAGGAATGTTGTTGTTTCAAATTACCATCTGTGCTTTTGGCAGAATAGTGAATGCCATCTCCGCTCCCTTGCTGCCCTTCCCCCCCCAACCCCGTTGGTATCACAGAGAAGTTGGAAGGGCAGTGTGAGCAAGGCAGGGTATGTGGAATCACACAGCTCTAGTGTTCTGTAGTATTAGAAAAGGGGTGGTGGAAGGGGAGTGTTACCTACGGCTAGTAAATGGGGGCTTCACCGTCCAATCAGAGTGCTCGAATGACCAACTAGTACATTTAGAAACAGAAGGGAAAGATCTTACTGAGAATTGCTTGGATTCTTGAGAAAAAGGAAGAGAAAGAAAACTAAGATTTGTCAAATATCTTTGTGCCAGGTACCATGTTGTATAACTTAGGTGGCCATATGCCATATCTCTGATTTTGCCTATTGACCTAGCATAAGTAATAATGGAACTCCCTTTATTCTCAGAAGTATCCTGGTATGGACAATAAATTACATGGTCATCCTATGTAGAATCTAAGTAAGAGCTCTTTAGGGAAAATTTCATTACTTCCACTATTCACATCTGGACACTGAGTCTCTGAAAACTAGTTCAACACATACAACTCAACACAACACAAAAAGGATCTGACAACATAATTTCTGCTTCATCACAATACCTCTCAAACAGTGTTTTATCTATGCTAAGATGGTACTCATCTAATAATAGGGCAAATTAGTTTATTTGAAAGCTATTTGAAAGGGGAGCATATTCTTTCAGTTGTTTTCCGGTGGGGAGGGGTTGGATTTATCCCATGCTTCCACATACTCTCTCTCATCTTGTCCTCTTGTGACCAGGGGTAAAGTTTGGGAAATAGATAAGACATTGATGATCATAGTTTAAGATATAATATAGTTTAAGATATAATATAGTTTAAGATATAATATAGATTTGTGAACTATAAGGAATGTACAGGCATTAGACCCAGAACTGCTTCTGTCTACCATGAAGTCAGTGAGTGAGCCAACCCAGGGGCCAGAATCAGGGAAGCTAGTATTTATAGCATCATGTTTCTGTACCATTTTGTGTGAGTAGTGAAGTGCTTTCATTCAGTCGGTGTTTGATAGATCTTAGCCAATCACAGACACCTAAGAGATTTTTTCAGGCCTTTTGGGTAAAATTCCATTATAGAAAATAGCACAGAGAATAAAGAGCTCTATAAAGGGGGTCTAGAAACCTTGATTCCTCCTCCTTCTCTCAGTTACTAGCCACGTGACCTTCTGCAAATCAGTAGAACTCTCTGGGATTCTGTTTTGTTAAAAAAAGAAAAGATAAAAGGAAAGGAAAGAAGGAAAGAAAGAGAAAGAAAAAAGAAAGAAAAGAAAGGAAGGAAGGAAAGAAAGAAAGCAAGAAACAAAGGAAGAAGAAAATAAGGATATTAGATTATAAGGAGTCCCACCTTCGGGCAGGTCCTGCCTATTGCCAGTTTTTGTAAATAAAGTTTTATTAGAACATAGTCACACTCATTTGTTTATATATTATGTAGCCAGTTTTCCAGCTACAAGAGCAGCAGCATTGAGTAGTTGCAAGACTGTATAACCTGACAAGCATAAAAGATTTACTGTCTGGCCCTTTGCAGAAAAAGCTTGCTGATGTCTGGCATGAATAATCTCTGAGGACATCTTTACATTTTTTAAGCCTTTAACCACAGGAAAAAGAAGGAGAGTGAGAAAGGAAGGAAGGGAAAGTTAGAGGTATAGATCTGAGTCAGTGAATAAGAAAGCAACTTGCAAATAATCCACAAGCCCATTGTCCTAAGGTGACAGATTGCACCGCCCCCTGCTGGCCAGGAGGACCTTTTGCATGTAATGTAGACTGAAGGACCACAAGGTAACAAAGTGTACAGGAATCAGACTGGCGAACTCCTTTTCAATATGGTGGTCACAGCAGGTCAGTAAGGAAGTTTCTGTTTGCTCCTGAGTCCTTTGAATTCCTAAAACACAAGCTTTAATTGGGGAAACTAGGGGAATTTGGGTCCTTAAACTAGAGGGTAAAGCTCCTTTGGAGAGAAGTAAAACCAAAAGAGGACAAGGAAAGCATGCTTGAAAAGAACTTGATCATGGTGTATGAAGCCAAAGCTAATAAACAGTGCTGGATGGGCTCTGGTGGCCTCAGACAGTAGGTGAGGATGGTTATTTTTGTGATTGCTTTAAATCATACTAATCCCAATGCCAAAAGCCACTTTGAATGATGAAGTGAAGTGGCCTGCAGTGATGACCAGGAGGCTCTCCATTGCTATTCCAGCCGGGCAGGTCTGCTGTCAGCCCTCTCAGGCAAGCTCTGCATCCTGTCTTAGCGGCCCAACTCTGTGTTCAGAGACTTGCAGAACTGGCAGATTTCAGTTTGGTTTGGAGTTTTGTTGTGTGTTTCTTGGCAGGAAGGGACCATCTTCCATCCATGGAGTGCCCCGGATTAATGGCTAAAGTAACACCTACTGGCGGGCTCAACTCAGGATGGGGGCAGCCTTTCTGCTGTTGACTCATGACTCCTCTTGTCTCATAGCCTCACTCCATTTTGTTGGCTGTTTGTGGCTCCTGCCCTAAAGTTCAGATTGCTTGTTTCATGATGTGAAAAACATACCCAAAAAGTACATGTGACTTCCTCTCTAGAATGGAGCATGTTCTCCTTGGTGGGCAAAACTTGGGGGGAGGTAAGGGGAAGTTGTTTTGCACTATGGTGAATCCTAAGGCAAAAAATAAATTAGATTTGACCCATAAAATCTTGAGTTGGTTGCTTTCTTTCTTAAGTTTCCTTGAACTTCTGCTCACAGTCTTGGAGGATGGTTAAGATAAAGTCCTAAAAACCCAAATCCAAATGGAGGATTGGGTTTTTTCCTTTTAACCCCGGTGGATTGAGGTGAAAGTTGCCATAATCTTGGTGTGTTTTCTTCTCCTCCATGATAAATCCTTTTGGGGACAAGATGGGATACAAAAATATACGGCTATATGTTCATGTGCTAACTTTTTTTTTTTTTGGCCTTTCTCTGAATCCAAATTGTGCCAAAATGTGCTATTTTTTAATACTTGTAGAAGGGTGGAGATATCTATTTTCTCAATCTTTCTCTCTTGGGAATCTAAAGAAAATCAACATGTTTCCTGTAAAGTTTTAAAATGGGTTAATTTAACTTGCTTGGAGCCTGGCAATTATACTCTGCTGCATATAAAACATTTATTTATATCATGGGTAGACATTGAGGAATGTGAATTTTCTTCATTTTTGAAGGATATAATACACAAACCAAAGGAATGGTGAAGCATCTGTTGAATTGCCTTAGTCCCTCCCATTGTAATGATGCTAAAAGGTGGAAAAAACAGGAATGAAAAATGAACTAAATTTCAGGAAAACCAAACAATAAATTCCTACACAAAAGGACCTACTGGGCACATGACTCACTGTGTGTAGGTGCGTGTGTGCGTGCACACGTGAGCTTGTGCGGTAGGGTGATGAGTGGGGGAAATGAACCAGTGCCAGACAAAGAGAGGATTCTGGGATTCTGGGTGTTAGAGAGGGAATGGATTCCATGTCTGCCAGAATGGGCCCATGCTTGCTGGCCTGTGTAAGAGCAATAGCCATCACCTCTGAGTTTCCAGCCAGGAAATCTGACGTGGTCCCCATGTGTCCCCCTCAGAGAAGAGACCAAAGTTTGGAGCATATAGGGGAATACAATGGAGTAGCATGATGGATCTCCGAGAAGAGAAAGGCAATGGGATGTAGCTCGAAGGCCATCCCCATCCCACTACCTCTTACCTCTTGGCCAAGAATGGCTGGCACTGGAATGTACTCTGGATTCCCAAATGAAGCCTTGCCTGATGAGTTGCTTGATTGCCCTTGTCTGGGGGAAAATTCTTTTTCTGTAGCAACTTAATTCAACTGAAATTTTCCTTTTATGGGTTACCTTAAAGCCAGGATTTCAAAGATGTCAAAACCACCTGTTAAAGTTAATTATTTTCCAAGTGACATAGACCTCAAAGTAGGAGATTTGTTTTCATCTCACCTTCTCACCCTCTACGAGTGGTGGCCTCTATATGGACTATGGGAATTCCTGCAGAGCTGCCATTCTGGGAGGAGAGTCTGGCTGAAGTGGTGACCTTGTCATTGGAATTCATTTCAAAATTGACACTCCAGGGGAACTTTCCATATGTCCCACCTCCCAGGCACAGTGCACACTTTTAAATCACTCAAAGACATTATTTATAACAGTGTCTGACAAATGGTGGCATTGCACCAAAATGTGTAGCTGTGGATTTTCCTCTTGTTGGCTGTATTTGTAATGCTGAGCCTCCCAGGCACATGGCAGAGTCTTACTTTTTACATGAGCCAAGAAATTTCATCTGGTACTGCCTAAAGCAACTGAGAATCGAGGACCTTGTTTATACCAGTAGATGGTCAATACATATTTATCTAATCAAATATTTTTGCTTTTAAGTAGAAGCTGAAGAACTTATGGGGAGGGGTTATTTTAAGAGAAAGTGACTTGCAGAGGGGTCCACTCTGTTTAGTTGGACTCCTTAATTTTGAGCAGTACATTATGAAGTTGACATTTTTTAAAAAGATAGTACCCAACATTGGTGAGAGGTTGGGAAATGGTCACACTCCTACATTTGCAATAAGATTGTAAATTTTTATGGGTTTTTGGATTAAAGTATTTGTACACTGTCATTCAGTAATGCCTCTTTTCATAATTTATCCTAGGGACATAATTAGTAATATACATAGAGGTATATTACTTGTATATATACAAGGATTTTCATCATACCATTCTAATGAAAAGTTTGGAAATAACAAAATTCCCAATATAAGAGGGTAGTTAAATAAATTATGACATACATATTCTGGTGACACAAAAATCATTTTGAAAGACTTTTTTGGAGATGGAGAAAGGAATATTTTCCCGATATAATGTTAAGTGGAAAAAAACAGGGAATGAATGAATGAATTAAATTAACTTTGGTAAATAACGTATATACAAGAAAAAGACTAGAAGTACATAATCACTAATACATTTTGGTTTACATCTGGCTGGTGGGATTATGGCAGTTTTTTTCTCAGTTTTCCATATTCACCATGTTATCTATGAGAAACATGCATTACTCTTGTAATTAAAAAATTTGTAATTGTGGTGTTATTTTTTTTGAAGAACTGAGCAGTTCATTAAAAGGTATGACAAAAGTAACATTATTTAACTTAATTGTGCCCCATTTTATCCACAAAAATTTGAGACTAATTATAAGAAATGTGTACGATAAAATGATTCAACACAATTAGAAAATCAGGACTGAAGAAGAAATAAACTTAAATACAGTGTCAAGACTGAAAGATAAAAATAGAGTCCACTGGGGCGCCTGGGTGGCTCAGTCGTTAAGCGTCTGCCTTCGGCTCAGGTCATGATCCCAGGGTCCTGGGATTGAGTCCCACATCGGGCTCCCTGCTCCGCGGGAGGCCTGCTTCTCCCTCTCCCACTCCCCCTGCTTGTGTTCCCTCTCTCGCTATCTCTCTCTCTCTGTCAAATAAATAAATACAATCTTTAAAAAAAAAAAATAGAGTCCACCTTTATAGGCCATAATGTCCTACTTAATTGCATTAGTCAAGCTGAGACTGGATGGTATTTCCTAGTGGCTGAAGCAAAACCCCTCAGTGGTGTAGAGGCAAAGTTTTAGAGCCCTCATCCTGAGAGACACGAATATGGGACTTTATCTGTTGACATCAAGAGATGAGGCAAACGTATTTCCTGGCAGTATCTCCACTGCAGGGGCCATAAGACTGTTTTTTTTTTTTTTTTTAAGATTCTATTTATTTATTTGACAGAGAGAGACACAGCGAGAGAGGGAACACAAGCAGGGGGAGTGGGAGAGGGAGAAGCAGGCTCCCCGCAGAGCAGGGAGCCGATGCGGGACTTGATCCCAGGACCCTGGGATCATGACCTGAGCTGAAGGCAGTCGCTTAACCAACTGAGCCACCCAGGCGCCCCATAAGACTGTTTTTGTAGCATCCTCAGTTAATGTCAGTGGAGGAACGAAAATGTGACTCAGTGAGCAATTATGTGGGGCCTGCCCTAGTTTAGGTTCTGCCTGAAACAGAACTTGTCAAGGACTTGGGTGCAGGTGGTTTATTTGGGAGGTAACCTCAGGAAGCAGGAGTGTAAATCAGGGACAGCCCATAAAGAGTTGGTTTTTTTTTTTTTTTTTGGTAATAGCTTTATTGAGATATAATTGGAACAGATAAAGAGAAGCTTATTCTTTTTCTTACATTCTTAAGGGAATACTATACAATTCACATACTTAAAGCATACAGTGCAATGGTTTTTAGTACATTAAAGAGTGTATTATTGAGCTGGTTAACTGGGAAATCTCGGGTTCCATCATGCTGGGACCTCTGAGGAAGTAGATAGAAAAGTCTTCAGAATCGTCCCCCAAAGGAAAGGAGGCTGGAACATTGTCTTCCTCTGATTGAGGGAAGCCTGTGTGGTATTAACTTCCCTGCCCTCTGGGCGTGCCTGGGAACTGACAGTCACTTTTCTGTTAGCTGTGAATTTACCTTCTTTAAGACACTTTTCTACTCTAAATAGAATTAGCTCTGTTTGTGACTTTTAAATCACTGTTAATACCTTTATTTGAGCTCTTTCCATTTTGAATTGTAATTTTCTGTTTATTTACATATCTCTCTATTATTGGGTGATAGCACTTCAGGGACAGGGACTGATTCATCTCTGTCACTTTGGCACCTAGCCCAGTCCTGACGCTCAGGTTCTTTGGAAGTATTTATTGAATTGATGAATAATTAATTGCTTCACAAGACAATGGAAACAAATCAACAATTCAATTATGAAATTTTTATCAGTGTCTGCCATGTGGCATCTACTGGGCCAGGTGCCAGGGATTCAAACATGGGTAAATCACTGTTTCTTACCCTAAAGTTGCCACAGTCTAGAAGAGGAGATTGAAACATGAAAAAGAATGACAACACAGAACAGTAAGCAATATCAAAGAGGTGTTAAGTTGAACCATGTGAAATGGCCATCTTTGTAGGTCAGAAAAAATTAAATATGGGCAATGTCATGTGATTGAACCTATTAAATATGATGCCAGAACAGAAGGTAGAATAATTGCTGAACCTGACATGGTCTTGATCTGCAAGGGCTTTAATTCTAAGGCTTGGAAAAATGGCAAAGACACTTGAATCCATAGCAGACAGCAGAGGATCCCTTGAGCAGATAAACTCAAGAAGAGGTTACATCATGAACAAGCAGGATGGTTGGTACATTAATGGAGGTGGGGAGGAAATAAGGATGAGGTTTGAGGCTGTCGACTTCTGAGGAAAAGCATCTTCTTTTTCAATATCTTACTTCCCTAAGCTAGTTGCTATCAAAGTTAATTGTGAAAAAAATTATCCTGTGAAATTCCGGCTCAAGTAATTTGTAGTGTTACCTAATGAGCAAAACATATGCCAAGTATATTAGTTATCGCTTACTGTGGAATGAATTTCCCATAATGACATTTATTATCTCCCAGTTTCTATGAGTGAAGAATCCAGGCACAGCTTAGCTGGGTCCTCAAGCTCCCAGTCTCTCACAAGGCTGCAATCAAGGTGTTGGCCAGGGCTGCGGTCCTCTCAAGGTTTGACTGGAACAGGACACACTTCCAAGCTCATACATGTGGCTGTTGGACTGAGGGCTTCCATTCCTTGGTGGGTTTTGGAAGAAGGGCATCCCTAGTCCTGGCCATGTGGTGTCTCCATAGAGCTGTGCACATCATAGAAACCAAACTCCATCAGAGCAACAAGTAAGAAAACAAAACAGGGCAAGCAAGATGGAAGTCACTGTCTTTTATCACCCAATCCTGGAAGTAACTTTTGTAGGATCCCATTTATAGATTTTGAAGCCACTAGTCCAGCCACATTCATGTGGAAGGAATTACACAAGGATGTAAATACCACAAAGTGGGGATCATCGAAAGCCATTTCAAAAGCTGCCTACTATCCAGGCAGTTTTCAGAATCTCTCAGGGACTTTTGTTTCCTGGTCAGAATCTCCTGCTTCCTGGGTTTTGTTAATCTTTTGTCAGTCTTTAAGAGAATGTTCTGGCTATCAGGGAAGAGGACAAAAGGCTACGTCCAGGAGAACAATCTTTGGTTACGACCAGTCATGTACTTAGAATCATATCATGACATAAGGGAAAGAAATTCTGAGAAAAGTTAAGTCAGTATTCCCTCCTTCCCAACCCATTTACAGGTGAGCAAACCAAAAGACCTGGTTGTTCTAAGACAACACATTAAATCAGCGTGAGACAACAGTGTGTTAGGATAAGCCTCAGGCTGTATAAATTGAGTTACGGTGACCACCAATGAATAAGGGTGCTCAAGGAAACCTCAGAGTCTGACCACTCCTGAAAGCATGTGCTTACCTCTGGGCACTAGGTTTTAAAAGGGATATTGACAGCCTGGAGATTACTTAAAGAGGACCAGCCAGGATTTGGATTATCTGAAGAGAAGGAGTGGGAAGAACTGGGGCCTGTCACCTGTAGAAGAGAAGAACACACACACACACACACACACACAAACCATGAAAGCCACCTTTAAGTAAAGGAGCAAGTGAACTTTCTCTGCATAGCTCCAGGAGACAGAACTAGGAACAATGCATAGGAGCTGTCAGTGGGCTGATTTCAAGGCCTCTCACTGAATGAAGGTGGTTAAGCTGAGGCTGGGCTATGCGGAGTGACGGTGGTGCTCTTTCAGGTAAGTAACCAAACCTAACACAAGCAAGCTTGGGCCAAAACTGGTTCTCCCAATCTAATGCAGGGAGAGAAGAGACAGGAAATGGCTTCAGGATTCTTAGGTGTTCTCTGTGTGCCCATCAACTTTGCCATGAGGAGGGACCCAGGAGTATCAGTGGATATGGACTCACATTTTCATAGCTTCATGGTCACATAGGAAAGTTCTCTCTGAGCTCCTGCTCAAAATCCAAAATCAGTGGAATGCCTGCCATGTACTGGGCACTGGCCAAGACATCGAGGATACAGCAGTGAGCAAAACAAACATCCATGTCCATGTGATGGTGACATTCTAGAGGAATTGGCCTGGGGCAATCTAGGTGCCCACCCCCTGACCTCTCCAGTCCATCGCATGCACTGTTGTCCAGGGAACTGCTGACCATAGGCCTGCCTGCCCTCACTCAAAAACTTGCCTGGCTCCACTTTCTTACAGTATCTGATTCAAAATCCTCAATATGGTCCTCAGGGCCTTCTACAGTGAGCTCCAACTTACCTTTCTACTTTCTCCATCATGTAGTCTGCTAAAAAAAAAAAAAAAAAATGAAAAAAGGGCCCCTGTAGTTCCCCAAGCATTCTCTGTGCTTTTGTTCTCCATCTGTCGTCAATTTGTTCCTTTAGCCTGGACTGACCCGCTTCCATCTCTCTGAAAACGCAACTTTCTTTTAAGGTCTATTTCAAAGACTTACCTCTTATTTATTAAACCTTCTCCATTCTCTCCCCATCTTCTGTCATCCTATTCTCTCTCTCACCATAGTTTATTTCCCTGCTAAGCTCTAAGTCATCTTTATATCACCTATGATACCTACTAAGGCTGGGCTCATCTTATTTCTACCTTTGCTCATGCTGTTCCCTTAGAAGTATCATCCTTTCCCTTTTATTTCTGCTTGTGGAATGAAAACTCATCTTTTGCCTACCAGTTATTCTCTGATCCTCCTTACCACATCATGTCCCATTTATACCTCTGCTCTGTATTTGAGCACATCCTCCTTTGTCCCCAAATGTTCTGAGAAGACAATTTAATCTCCCATTCAATTATAACCTATTTGAAAGCAGGAGCCTTGACTTTTCATTTTTACCAATCTCCAAAGTGTAAAGTTCTGTTCTCTATTCATGGCTGTCATTTAATAAAATGTTTATAGGTTTTAATTTAATTGAGTTGAATATAAGCCCCAGGAAAGCTGTACTTTTTGTGGATCCTGTGTCCAATGTAAGGAGTTACAGAATGTTGATCACACTAAAACAATACAGATAATTTTGTTTGTTAGTGAAATATATTTTCACATGTACAGAACTGACATAACATGGGTGGTTTGCCTTGTTATCATGTTGTTGCTGAAAGTCTTGCTTGCTAATGCAACAGGAAAGCTCAATATGGCAAAGCACCAGTGTTGCCTTTTTGTGAGATAACTAAGGAGTTGAAGAAAGTCTGAAACTGAGGCTGTGCCTAGATGTGCTTGATCCTGTGCCTGGGTTCTGCCTCTTTTCTCCATTCTCTCTGTCAAGCAAAATAGCCTATAACGGGTTCTTACATTGGCCAGGCTTTTGGGATGGCCCTGAGCTAAATTGGTGGGCATTTCATTCATTTATTCTGCAAATGTTTATTGAGCTCCTACTCAGTGCCAACTGTGAAATGCTGGGGATGCAGTGATTTTATGGGTTGAATTACATCCCAAAATATAGGTTGGAATCAGAATGGGACTGTATTTGGAGATACACTTGGTATGGAGTTAATCAAAGCGAGGTCTTTATGGTGGGCTCCCATCCAATATGACTGGTATCTTTTTAAAAAGGGGAAATTTGGACACAGAGATACATATAGAAGAAAGACAGTGTGAAGGAATAGTTAGAATATCATGTGAACATGGAGACAGCCATCTATGAGCCAAGGAGAGAGGCCTGGAACAGGTCCTTCCCTCACAGCCCTTGGAAGGAACCAGCCTTGCGAACAAACACCTTATTTTCAGACTTCTAGGCCCCAGAATTATGGGATAATATATTTCTGTTGTTTAAGCCACCCAGTTTATGTGAATTTGTTGCAGCCACCCTAGCAAACTAATAATCTAAGTGATGAACGAAATGGATAGGTTTCCTGCAGTCACAGAGCTTACAGTTCAAGGGGAGAGACAGATATTAACCAAGCAAGCAGATAATGAATATATAATTAAAAACCAAAAGAAGTGCTCTAAAGAAAAATCAAGCCCCAGTGAACACATAAAGTAAAAGAACCCAACCTAGCCCTGCACATTCAGATCTGAAGGTATTAAGGAAGTAGTGAGTTGCATTCATTTAGTGCAGATTCCTAGATGGATTCTGGATAAAACGTTGCTTAGGGAAATTCCAGCAGGGAAAAGTATAAACACTGGATCCACTGGGCTGCTGTGTATTTTTAATGAAGGGATGGAAATCCCATTTCTCAAGCCATTTCAGATGGCACAGGGGAAAGCACTTTTAAAGTCTATTCTAGGGAGTCTTAAGCTGGCTGGTTGATTTCATCTGGATCTTTTTTACTTCTCTCCCTTGCAGTTCCCTAGCTGCTTCTCAAATTATGACCTGACAGGTGAAGGACTTATAATACCTCCTTTCCATAATCATGGCATGTCTTTTTTTCATAAAACTAAACATGCAGGGCTAATAATTGAAGACCCCCCACAAATCAAATAAGGCAACATTTAAAACAAAATTAGAGTGATTTGAGAATTTCCACATTCTGAAGGAGTATAATTGTGTTAAGAAGTTGAACCATGAGGTGAATTTATATTTGGCAGTCTGACAGGCTCTTTTCAAATGTAACATTACTTGGCACCCCAAAGGTTGCAAAAGCCATTCCTGTAGACAGTCTCAGAAACCATTTTGATTATCTAGTTGAAAATCACAGTCTTGATAGTTGATTTGGCTGGCATATGAGTCATCTAGCCTTTTTGAACGCAACACCCCAAATTGTGGATGCTCAGATTTCAGCTGAATTGACCTTCAGAATCTGGGAAATGTGTCAAATGGTTTTAGAAAGTCAAAAGGCTCGCTTTCGTTTTCCTACACACCACCTCAGAATGGATGAAGTTTAGAGGACCGATGGTCTCTTTCCCACGTGGGCCCGTGTCACTGAGATCCAATCTGTTGGTGACATTAGATTGTCTAGACATAAGTGTCAGTCTAGATTGCCCCCAACGTCACACCGGGCAAGGGCAGCTGACTAGGAACAAGCCTCATGCTCCCTCATTATGAAACCCGGAGATCTCAGCCTGGGCCAGCAGGCAGGGAGGAGAGCCCAGATTCCAAGCCTTTTGCTTTTCTACACCCAGCGCCTCTCTGCTCTGCCACATGGGCCTGAATATGCTGCCTTCTCTCTGGCCACTGTAGTGGCAGCCATCTTTTCCTCTCTATTACTCTGCTTCTGGGCTATCATTGACCTTGAAGGCCAGGAGCCTTGTTTTTTGGACATGTTCCCACACGTTCTCAGATGATCTGAGCGATTCAGATGATCTGAGCGACTCTCTTTTGCCTGTGGCTGTATTATTTCCTGCGTCCAGTAAAAGATATATCAACATGGGGAAGCCTTTGTACTGTGATGGGCCCAACGAAGTGCCAGTCACTGATTCCAGCCAGCTCTGTCCTATGTCCCCAGTACCTGTGTGGCCTCTGATAGTTAAGGATCATAAAAGAGTGGCCCATTTGGAAAGAAGCTCAGGTCCTCTTGGGATCCAGGCAGCACAGTTTTGAGAATAGTTTGCTGGGTGGTGGAAGGAAGGTCATGGACTCTTTAACACTACTGATGTGCTTAAAGATGATTGTATCAGACTGCTAGTGTTTAAATGTGGTCTTGAGCCCTATATCTGTATCTTGGACAGCCACAACAGACAGCATGAAATCTGAGATTAAAAGTTTTGCTTGGCAGCAATGTCCACAATAGCCAAACTGTGGAGAGAGCCAAGATGTCCATCGACAGATGAATGGATAAAGAAGATGTGGTATATATATACAATGGAATATTATGCAGCCATCAAAAGGAATGAGATCTTGCCATTTGGAACGACGTGGATGGAACTGGAGGGTGTTAAGCTGAGTGAAATAAGTCAATCAGAGAAAGACATGTATCATATGACCTCACTGATATGAGGAATTCTTAATTGCAGGAAACAAACTGAGGGTTGCTGGAGTGGGGGGTGGGGTGGGAGGGATGGGGTGACTGGGTGATAGACACTGGGGAGGGTATGTGCTCTGGTAAGCGCTGTGAATTGTGCAAGACTGTTGAATCTCAGATCTGTACCTCTGAAACAAATAATGCAATATATGTTAAGAAAAAAAAAAAAAGAAGAAGATAGCAGGAAGGGAAGAATGAAGAGGGGGAAATCGGAAGGGGAGACAAAGCATGAGAGACAATGGACTCTGAAAAACAAACTGAGGGTTCTAGAGGGGAGGGGGGTGGGAGGATGGGTTAGCCTGGTGATTGGTATTAAAGAGGGCACGTTCTGCATGGAGTACTGGGTGTTATGCACAAACAATGAATCATGGAACACTACATCAAAAACTAATGATGTAATGTATGGTGATTAACATAACAATAACAAAATTTAAAAAAAAATTTTGCTTGGGGCAGAATGACAGCAAATACTAAGAATCCTTTAAATTTTCTGTAAAAGTCTGCTTGACTTGATGTACTTGTTCTCACTCTTTTTCTCTCCTTTACACACACTACGTACACACACACACACACATACACACGGTCGGGATTAAAGGGAGGTGAGGGAGACACTTGCCCTGGGCACAAAATTTAAAGGAGTACCAAAAACACACACATCAAGATAAATAATATTTTAAGGCAATATTTTTAAAAATCAAAATTAATGCAAAAAAAACCCCATGATGAATAGAATATAAAAAACTGTAAATAGAGGCAGGGTTAATTTTATTGATTTTTCCTTTGCCTTAGTTCAGCATGGCATGGCACTGTAACTGATCCTGTATTCATTTAAAATGTTGATATTTTGTTTATTATGTATTTTTGTATTAATTTTTATTTTAAAAATATTGCATTAAAATGATGAAGAAAAAATTATTTGTCTTGATTACTGTGGTTTTGGAGACCCCTTCTAGTCCTGGCCCTACAGACACATGTAGACAGACAGATGTACACACACACACACACACACTCCTTTCTATAGTTCACAAGGAACATAATATTCTTTGCCTAAAACGTTATGCTATCCATTATTTTGTTATCTCTTTCTCATGCTCTGATGAGTTCATAGAGCAGTTCTCCTATGAAAGCAACTTTGCCAGGAAATATATACGATCTTATTTTCTTTGTCTTGATACCATATATTTTTTTTAAAGATTTATTTGTTTGAGAGAGAGAGGGGGGTGAGAGAGCATGAGTTGGGAGAGGGGCAGAGGGAGAGAGAGAATGCTCAAGCAAATTTCCCACTGAGTGTGGAGCCCAACATGGGGCTCAGTCCCAGGACCCCAAGATCATGACCTGAGCTAAAACCAAAAGTTTGACGCTTAACCGACTGAGCCACCCAGGCGCCTCTGTCTTGATACTATATTATCAAGTTATAAAGAAATAGTGCTTTGACTCTCAGGTAGAGAGATCGCTGATGATGTAAACATTTTCCAAGCCGTTCTGTCCAAAACTCACCTTTCAGAGGTCTGCACAATGGGGGTCCCTCCGGGGCCTTGAACATAACATGTCCCAAAACAAACTCAGCACTACATTGCCCCAAACCTCCATTGGAGCTAAAGCCTTCAACAGTCACACATTTACCCAAAACAGAGACCTGGGATTCACTTTTCCTGCTCTCCTTCACCATGAAAACCTTACCATTCTGCTTTTGCAGGGTCTCTTGATTTCTACCGTCTTTCCTTTTCCCAACGCCACTGCTCCATTTGGGCACTGCTGTCTGCTCTCCTTGTGACAGGACTGTGCCTCTGTGCTCCCCCTCTCCACCACCCTTCTCATTGCAGCCAGAGGGTCCTCTTTAAAAGCCAGGTTGCAAGAGTCCTCTGTGCTGGTGAACTCTCCCTTTGCCATGATTATTGGAGGGGTGGTTGAGCTGTTTGTGTCTATTGGCTGTCTTCATATGCCTGGCACAGTGTAGAGCAGGGAATACAGGAAGCCTGTCTGACCACATCTTGCACACCTGTCCTCCTCCCTGCACCATGTGGCACAGCCACACGGTCGTCACCAGCTGTAGTGGTGATGTCCTGTTCAGGGTGCTGTAGATCATAAATCACTCTGTCCTCTTGGCTTTAGTGAAAAACTCTCCACATAGTACTCCAGTGATTGGAACTGTATTTCACTTCACTGTTTCCTGAAGCTGGTCATTTCTACCTGGAACTGTTTGGTTTGGTGCAATTATAGGTTAGCTTAGGTTTTAGGGATAGGAAGAAGATCTAGTAGGAAGAGAGCAGTAAAGTATTAAGAATGCTTTGTCCAGGGGAACTTGTTGGGGCCAGGATTAGAGCTATTTTTTTTTCAGACTATAAAGGATAACCGAACCAAGAATTAAATAGAACTGAGAACATGTTTGGGGAGAGGTGGAAATTGAAGGCTAAATCTTCAGACCAGGAAGCTGGTGAGTTGCTGACCAAAAGGGTCACATGTAAGAGCATAAGGAATGGAGCCAGAAATCTAGGAAGCAAGGAGATAAACGCAAATGCAAGGACATCAAGAACGGCTTAAAGGGGGCATTGGGATGATTGCCCAGGTTGGAGAGGCCACAGGTTTTACCTACTTTTTAGGGTAGGTGCAGGCCAGCCCTATCCAAAGTCTGGGAACAAGATGTCTCAGTTATGATCCAAGACCATAGAAGTCCACTAGTTAGAGGGCCAGAAGGAGGAATATGTAGTTGGCTTGGGCTACTTATCTACTACCTGTACCCTTGGACTATCAGTTTTCTGCAGCTGTCTTCCCTGGACCCTTCCAAGATCCACTATTGATAAAATATCATTGCCTCCTAAAATGGCTCCAGAAGCTTCTCTTGGAAAGGAAGAGGGAATTTGAATGACTTGATGTACTGTGTTTAGCTTGTTGTGTTGGATGAAAGGGAAAGAGTTGGATGGAAGGGAAAGTTGGATGAAAGGGAAAGTTGAAGTTATAATAATATGACTTTTCAACATATTTTGTTATTCTCCACATTCCAGTAGGTCAAGAATCAAATCTCATCTCCCCAAATATAACCATACATCATCGACATTTCTACATTTTGGATTGGTCTTGAAAGATAAATATGGAGGTAATGTTGATTCTAAGTACCACATTTAAGCATTTCTCTTCCAGCATTTTTCTCTTCCAGCATTTTTACAAGTCTATTTATTGCCTGGTGAATGACCCACTGATATCAGAAAGAGCAAGGGTTTCATAGCTGGACAAAGTGGACTGCACAGTGTGGCTGGTGACCTAAACTTCACTCCCCCTTGAAGGTGGGGGTAAGGAACCCGAAGTCCTGGCCCCACTCTACTGAGATGCTTAAACCATTCATATGGGAGATGTGTTCAGCCATCCTCCCCTAAAGAAATTTAAACGCTTAGTTTTTCTTGTGTGGTTGGGCAGACTCTTTAGGGGCCTGCAAGGAATTTATTTGGCAAGGGGTGGGGATCCTGCAAGGGATAGGGAAATGGCAAGACACAGAGCCAGACACTCTGTGAGAGAGGAGAAGCTGTCCATATGGTTTATAATTGCACCCCAGGACCCCACACAGCACTTAGCACACAGTAGGTGCTTAGCAAATATTTGTTGAATGAATGGATGGGAACTCTTTACCTGTCTTGTGAACCTAGGCATATTTAATCATGTAAGACTCAATTTAATCATGGATATAATAGGGACATTAACGCCTGGCTGCCTTCATTTCAGATTGTTATCAGAAATTGCTTTTTAACCATGTACAAATGTAAGTTATTATAATTAGACTTTCTCCATAAAAGCAGCTTACTGCTTTATGAAGATCATAAAAATGCAGCAGATGTAAAAAGGGAAAAATTGTCCAAGAATAGGACAGTAAAGCCTTGATTTACCAGAATGCTCAGAGAATTAAGTGTTCCAATTAACTGAATTACTGTTCAAGTCAGAGTTAAATAGAAAGACCTTTGTTTCAACTCACAATGAATCTATAATTCCTTGCCCTAGGAAGAACAAACTGATGAAAGTATTCCATTAACAATTAATACTGCTGCATCTTTTGGTCATTGTTCTGAACACCATTGCTTCTGTAGTGATAAAAGTTACTGATTTCAGGGCATAGCTGAGATGTGGTTCTGTTATCCTTTGGGCAGGTGTGGGGTGACATATTATAGGAATTAGAAACACAAAGTGTTGAGGAAGATGGAACTAGGTAAGGCAGAATATTCTCACCGGGAAGTAGCTCCTATACAATATTAAGTCATCCCATACTCAAAGTCCAAAGAACATCATTGCTATTTTATTTTGGTTTTTGGTCAGCAAACATTTATTGTGTGCCTTACACATGTGAGGCATTGGGCTGGGTTCTGTACTCTACATGGTCATGACCTTATCAGGGGGACAAATCAACATCACGTATTATGGTTACCGACATGACAAAGATGATCACAGGATGCCGGGTGGGCAGAGAGGTAAGGTTGCTCGGCTGGTCTTCTGGCAGGGAAGAGGAGACAGACCTGTCAGGTATGTTACATCTTTCAGTTGGCTGAATGATACTCAGGTGACCCAGGACAACATGGCTCTAGGTGATTGGCTAGATTCGAGAGTAAAGGCCTATTAAGTTTAGAGCCACTTGCTCTGGGGTTTGGAGGAGAACTATGGGCCCCAAGAGGTAGCAGAGTTGTGGGCAGGGAAGCAAGGCACACAACATTCTCTAGATTTGGCTAGGGGCATGGTGACCAGATTTGGCCAAGTATGTGGGCCCTGGGCACATCAGATGCTGTGACCCCTTAACTCTACGCAACATCACGTTCATTTGTTCAATCGTTCATCTGGTGGTTTAAATCTTTGAATATCTTTTGTCTTACCTGTGATTTGGAGATAATAATATGATAAGCCCATACGTTGTCTGACACATAGCAGATACCCAGTGGTAGCTGGATACCAAACAGCTTCCATTTTTACCTTCAGATCTTTTCCTTTTTCTCTTCTGGCAGCTCCCCTTCCTCTTCTTCTAATCCTAAAGGGAAGATTTCTTATTACCTATGGGCAGAGTGTCTTTCCTTTTGAAGCATCACTATGTGGTACATTTTCTCCTCCTCATATTAGAAACTGGAGAGGAAAAAGGGAAGAAGTGAGCGAGTGATTGTGAGATATGTCTGTGACATGCTTTTATTAATAAGAATAAGAGACCTTAACTGGATTTAAAAAAATCATCTTAGAAAGGAAGTAGATGCTTGAATCTAACATGTTCTTAATTAACTTTATTAGGGAAAGTGTTTTGAAAGAGATTCCCCAAATTGAGAGAAGTTTTAAAATATATACACATATTTTAAGTTAAGTTGACACCATACCAATGTCAAAGTAAAGAGGAACACTTCTATTCTCATAGGCAATTCTAGTAGACATTTCTTGTTTCTTAGCTTCTAATATCCAACCCCCCCCTGACCTTCCTACTGTCATTCCAACCTTCCAATCTTTGGAGGAATGCCCTTTTGAATGTGAGTTAACATGAGAGTGATTCTAAGACCGTGCCTCACATTATGGAATCTGGGAGTCCAGATTCTTCCTCTCTACTGCCCATTGTTATGTTCAAGGGCCAAGAATGCAACCTAAAGGCCAAGCATGTGATCTTAGGGCCAGGCAGATGACTTAAGCTTGACCAATCAGAAATTATTTCTGGGACTTTGACTATTCAATAAATAACACAATAGAGAAGAAAATACTTCAAAGGCAGTTTCACTGCTGAGCCAGGAGAGGTGTCTGGTGTTTGGTGATCCTGGTCACATGGCTTTTACCACCTGGTCCTTTAGGGATTAGGAACCTCATTGGTTCCTGCCATTGTCCAACCCTAGTCCTTCAGCATCCCTTTGGTCTTAAGAGGTCTCCCAGTTTCTTTCCAAAGTGTGTCATTTCTGCTTAAGTTAGTACGAGTTGGACTGCTATGCCATTACTGTTTAGGTATTACATTGGTGATAAGGAAAAATCAGGTGGAAAGTTTAATCTTTCTTTCAGATCTCTCTTAAAACTACAGTTCTTAAATTCTCCTGGATTGCATCAACTCAGTGATTTGGCTGAAGAAGGTGACGAGGTGATCCAGTTTCAGGATGTGAGTCAGTAAGAATGTTGGTTACAGAGACCTCTGGAATCCAGAGCCTTCTTTGTTTTATTTATTATACATCTGAAATTCTCAATCTCTAAGGAGATAAAAGTTTGGGGTAATTAGTGTGAATCTTTGCATTGGCTTTATTGACTTTTTAATTATTTCATTTTCCTTTTGCTAAATAAGGTCTAAATAGAGCTTATTTTTTAAATATTTTATTTATTTATTAGAGAGAGAGAGCGAGAGAGAGCATGAGAGGGGAGAGGGGAGAGGGAGAAGCAGACTCCCCACCAAACAGGGAACCCAATGTGGGACTTGATCCCGGGACTCTGGGATCATGACCTGAGCCGAAGGCAGTTGCTTAACCGCTGAACCACCCAGGTGCCCTAAATACAGCTTATTTAAGTAAATATTTTAAAAATAACTGTAAAGTGCCAAGATACTGAAGTTCACAAAATGATATGAATTGGTCCACAGATGGAGGTTATTATGAACATGCATTTATGTTGTATGAATCAGTCCATTGCAGAGAGGATAGTAGGAGGAAGAAGTCTCGGCAAAGGAAGAAACATTGATCAGCATTTGCTCTCTTATGGCATTTGGCTGCCTTCTCTTCCTAGCCCCGTCACTCTGGGATTGTGTTGTTTCTGAGAATAAAATATAGCAATGTGTAAGTGAGATGACAGTGGGATACACAATTCTTGTGTTTTTTTTTTTTTAAGATTTATTTTTTTTTCTTTAATCTTTTTTTTCTTTTCTTTTCTTTTCTTTCTTTTTTTTTTTTTTTTTTTGAGAGAAAGAGTCTGCGTGCAAGCAGGGAAGGGAGAGGGGCAGAGGGAGAGGGAGAGAGAGAATCCTAAGCAGGCTCCATGCCCAGGGCTTGATCTCACGATGCTGAGATCATGACCTGAGCTGAAATCAAGAGTCAATGCCCAAATTGACTGAGCCACCCAGGCACCCCTGTTTTTTTTTTTTTTAATTAAAATATTTTTAAAAATTCCTTTTTTGTATTTGAGTAGAGTTGACACAAATCAGGTGTACAGCATAGTGATTCAACATCTCTATACCTTATGCTCTGCTCACCAAAAGTGTGGCTACCATCTGTCACCATACAATGCTATTACATTTTCTGACTGTATTTCCTATGCTGTGACTTCTATTCCTGTGACTTATTCATTCCATAACTGGAAGCCTGTATCTCTCACTTCCTTTCACTCATTTTGCCCATCCCCTCACCCTCTTCCCTCTAACAACCTTCAGTTTGTTTGTTCTCTGTATTTATAGGTCTGATTCTGTTTTTTGTTTGTTTATTCATTTATTTTGTTTTTTTTAGATTCCAAATATGAGTGAAATCATATGGTATTGTCTTTCTCAGTCTGACTTACTTCACTTAGCATAATACCCTCTAGGTCTAGCTGTGTGGTTGCAAATGGCAAGATCTCATCCTTTTTATGGCTGTGTAATATTCCATTATATATTATATTATTTATATATAATATTATCACATCTTCTTTATTCATTCATCTGTCAGTGGACACTTAGTTGCTTCCGTATCTTGATTGTTGTAAATAATGCTGCAATAAACATAAGGGTGCATGTATTCTTTTGAATTAGTGTTTTGGTTTTTTGGGTTTTTTTTTTTTTAAAGATTTTATTTACTTATTAGAGAGAGAGAGAGACAGCGAGAGAGGGAACATAAGTAGGGGGAGTAGGAGAGGGAGAAGCAGGCTTCCCGCAGAGCAGGGAGCTGGATGCGGGGCTTGATCCCAGGACCCTGGGATCATGACCTGAGCTGAAGGCAGACGCTCAACGACTGAGCCACCCATGTGCCCTGTGTTTTTGTTTTTTAATCACAATTCTTTTGAGGTCTCTTTGGCTGAATGAGGTCTGGGATCAGAAGGAAAAAATAATTATAAGGTGAATGAATGAATAATCATTCAACATATATAAATTCATCACGGAATTATTGAAGCCCTCCTCTGGGCCAGACACTGTGCCAAGCCAGAGGGTATGGAGATGAAATTTGTATACTTAGAGAGCTTAGAATCTCCTATAACTTGCAAGTGTGGAAGAAGTAAATTTATTTCACATAAATCACTTCAGAGGCTTGCAGGGTTTAAGGTGCAGAAATCGTTTTCCCCGTCCAGACCTGGCATGCACTTCAACTCTGACCACAACTGTTTGTCTACCACCCACTGATCCTGTGGGGTTTGCCAGTGAATTTGTGTACAAAAGAGACAAGAGGATGGGAGGAAGACGGAGTGAGAAGATAATTGCAGAGCAGAATAGAATGAACTTTAAAAATGAGAAAAAGGAAGAACAGAATAAAAGGCCATTTCAAAATTCTAATCAGTGTATTGGTGCCATCTTGGTGCTATTTTATCATTTGTGGCAAAATGACTGTAGTACTTAACCATTGGCCAGTTTAAGGTTTAACCTTTAAAGTTTAAAGTTAAAAAACTAAGTTTAAGGCCCTTTGTGGGAAAGACTTACTTATTTTAGGAATATCTTCCTCCTAATTTAAAATGCCCCCTCTTTTATGAGAGCATGTACTCATTTGACAATTCTGAGAATCCCCCAGGATACATTTCTTTGTCTGCAAAATCTGGAAGTCAGGAACCACTGAGAAATTTGAGCACAGTTCCCACCACATGAGATCTTCTATAGACAGAGGCATTTCTCAGAGTGAAATTTCTCAGGAAATGACCCTGCCTTCTTTATGCAGAAAATGAAGAGAAAATGGTCAATGGGATTCTGGAGGCAAAGCTTCCCTCACATTCTGCAGGTAGAATACATTGGGCCCATCAGAGGTTTGCGTTTGAGAAGCTGGCCTGAAGGCAAGGGGTCAGACCAGTGTCCCCAGGGCTGACAGGAAGGGTGGGACACAGGAACAGGTGAGTCGAGATGCATCATACTGGAGTTACAATGAATTTCTGTCTTCCTCAACAACGGTATTCACCATCCAGCTGCTGCAATATGAGGAAATCCCTCCCACAGCTTTTTCTAAAGGGCCTTAATATCCTTTTTATGTCTTCTTCATCTAAATCATCTAAATCAAGGAAGACTCCTGAAACTAGAAACCTCTCCTAATGTGAAGCTAGAAGCCACTCCCAATTGCAAGGCTCTAAAACCGAGAGCTTTCACCTCAGGACTTGCTTCTGGAGTCTGCAGAAGTAAACTGCTTTTCTTTGGGCATTGACAAAGGCGTTGAAGAACATGTCAATCTACCTGTGGGAGTAGATTCTCTGTGCTTCTCTCCTTACAGCTTCTCTCCTTGCCCTCTTCTTTCTCTATATGTTCACCTCAGCTGTAGGCTAAAAGGATACCATTGCTTTTCTCCATAGGAGTAAACTACTATTTTGTGAATAGTATTAATCAGTGTCGTGGGCTGAACTGTGTCCCCACAACCAAATTCAAATGTTGAATCCCTAACCCCCAAATGTGACTGTATTTGGAAATAGGGCCTCTAAGGAAGTAATTTCAATTAAGTGAGGTCATAAAGGTAAGGCCCTGTTCTGACAGGATTTGTGTCATTACAGGAAGAGACATCAGAAAACTTACCCTTTCTTTCTCTCTCCCTGCCTGCCATGTGAGGCCCCATCAAGAGGGCAGCCATCTCTAAGACAGGAAGACAGCCCTCACCAGAAACTGAATGAGCTGGCATCTTGATCTTGGACTTCCAGCCTCCAGAACTGTGAGAAATTAATGTGTGTTACTTAAGCCACCAGTCCATGCTAGTTTGTACCAGCCAGAGTAGACTACTAGAATCAGTAATTATCATATAAATCGACCGTTGTTTCTTAAGAATGAAACGTTTAGCCAGAGGAAGTGATGAAAGTCTTTTTGGGCACCACATTGTCATTTAGGAGACAGGTACTAACATGATTTGAATCTTTACCTATTTGCTAGGCATGTGCTAATCGTTTTCTGTGCACCAGATAAGAAGCTGTGGGTTAGAGGGGTTATATAATTTGCCCAAGGACATGGAGCTAGTAAGTCGAAGGCGCCAGCGGTTTATTACAGGTTTGCTGGACTCAGAAGCCAGGCTGTACCTGTTTGCTCTGCGTTCTGCAGAGTCTACCTCAGGCTGTGGTCTCACCTTTGCCATTCAACACTGCACTTGTGCTGTAGAGATTAAAACTGCTTGAGAAACTGGGGAAAGTTCTTTTGGAGATTTATCAAGATCCATTGTTTATACAATCCCAATTTTCCAAGGATATAGAAAGAACAAAAGAAAATATGTATGGTGTATGTTGCATTATAAAAGCCTGGAAGAATGACATCGAACGGTAATGGTAATGGGTTTTTGGTTGGTGGGTTGGGTTTTTTTTCTGAATAGTAAGAAAATGACTAACCTTATTTTGCTTTCATACCTTTTTGGAAGCTTTTATTTTTCACTCAAAGCTTTTATAATCAGAAAAACCATTTTTAACAATGTAAAGCAAGACACAGTCTCCTCTGCCATGGCGGAGGGTGCCCAACAGCTCCTTGTCTGAAAGCCTGGGCACCAAGGTGGGGGCTGGGGAGAAGCACCGAAAGACGTAAATGGCAGAAGCTGACCCCAGATAATCCCATTACAGAGAAATGGGATTTTCAATAGTGTCTGCTCATAGAATTAAGAATGCTGACACTGGTTCAGTTCCAAACCTAACTGGGAAAACATGAAAATGGTTACCATCTGGAACTGTCTGGTGTCAGGCAGCAAGGTGGGGAGGCGGTCTGCGGCCAGGGTGCCCATGGAAGGGACTCCAACACAGGCGTTGCTTTCTTGGTGCCCCTGCCTTCCTCTGTACGGAGAGGCAGGAGAAGGAATTATACCTCTCTGCGACCTTTGGATGACCCAGTGACGCAAGCAGGGTGGCCACGGTTAAAGTGACATTTCCAAATAATGGAGTGTTCTGTAGAAGCCAGGCTATATCTTTGCAGATCTGTCTTTATCTAATAGGAAAGAACTGGAAAGCAGATTCTCTGCTTATGTTCTAGAGCGTGTGGCCTACATGGGTGGTATTATCCATGGTTATCTTGGCAATAATCAATTCTTGTTCCCCTCTTACATCTTCTTGAGTACCACTTTTGGCAAAAGAGCACAGGAGAAATATTCTATGCTGAGGACAGGGAAATAGTAGGGTTCCTGTCCCCTGCTCTCCCCTCAGTTTACTAAGGAAAAGTTGTTAATAGTACAGAGCTAGGATTTCTTTAGGGGGAAATCATGGTGAATGAAAGCTTCTTATAAGTGCTAGAATGTTCTGGAGGGGATCCTGCTGAGTAGAAAGTAAAAGGGCTATTGTGTTTTCTCTAGGGAGACTTTGGAGGCAGGCGGTGACCTGAACACAGCAGTACTTCTAGAAGGATTTGCAGCTTTTCCAAAGCAGGGCTCTTGTTTGGGTAACTATTTGTGGAGGAGTGTTGTGAAGGAGTGAAATACTTTGTAAGGGTCTAAGGGACATGAATTCATCCACATTTGCCATTAATTTTTATAACTCTTCAAAGGCAGGGATCCTATCCTACTTACCTATTTGCTCCTTCAGCAACCATTACTGAGCATCTGTTATGTGAATAGCTCTGTACTACATACTGAAGATATACATGTATGAATATATTATACATATGTTCTTCATATATACTATGTATGTATATAGTAGGGGCTTTGTGGGAATTTGTGAGAACATATGAGATAGACTTAATCTCAGGTCAGGCAAGGCTTCCCTAAGGAGGAGTCATTTAAACTGAAAGTACAAGAACGATAAGAGGAGCTGCCATTTATTGAGTATTTGCTTTGCACCAGATGATGTGTTAAGTGCTTTACATAAGTTATCTCATTTAATCCTTTAAGGTAGGGACAATTATTATGTTCATTTCATAGATAAGGAAACTGAAGCCTGGAGAATAAATTACTCAAAATTGCACACCTAGCAGGTGTTAGGATATGGATGTATCTTTTGGGAAAGTTATGTTTATGTTTATGTTTATTTATATATGCATATATGTATGTATAATTGTGCACTAGTTTCTCCAGCACTCTGACTCTGGGGCCTTGGCTTTTCACCTTAATACCCAGCTGCTCGTTACTGTGCAGGATGACTAGGAATAGGAAGAGCCTATCTTTCTAGGCAGAGGCACAGCTTCGCACACTGTGAAATGTACAATAACTATGGACATGAGCGACTCCAGTAAAGTTCACATCTTATTCTGAAAAGAACTTGCAACAAAAGGATTGATCTCTTTCACAAATGGTCTTAGTTTAAGCTCCTACAGAAGCAGATACTATGACAAGGACTTTAACAAAGGTGATCCCAGGAAACACTGGTGGGAGAGTGGGGAAGTGAGACAGGGAAGAAGAGAAAGCCAAGGTAAGGGCTCATTGTCAAGCAAGTTCCCACTGTGGGAAACCGAAGTTTAGTTCTGCTGTGGATTTCTGGGAGCCAGAATAGAGCACATCCTGGGGTAGGATGTTCTCCCCCTGAGAGGTAAGGGAGCTGAGGTATTTTTATATCAACCCCCATTGGTCTGTTCGGGGGAGCTCTTCATGGGTGACATGAATTCCCTTGTGTTTTTGACCTACCAAGTAGCAGCAAAGGCCTTCCAGCAGACAAACACAGGTGCATTTCCCTGAGAGACTGCAATTTGGTCCAGAGGCACTGAGCTAAAAGGGGCACAGAGTTATGGGGAGAGTCCTGAGAACATCTGCCTCGGGTGATTGGAAGGAATCATTTTCTAAGATTCCCAGTTCCAACGCTGCATGTGGAGAGCGGCAGGGCCTTATTTCCCAGAAATACCAACCCCCTAAACTAGACATACTGTCTTGTGGGAGTCCTTAGTCTCCCAGTTCAAACCCAGATTCAATCAAAATCCGTGCAACAGTGAGTGACTAAGTCAATTCTTTTGTGTTTTTCTTTCTCCTATTCCATATTATCAAGTTGTATTTGTTGAGATTTGCACAGTGCCTCTATTTCAGGTGAAATACTACAGAGAAATAGGTAACCATGTTGGGTGGTTGGGAGGTGAGCTAGAAAAACATAGATAAGGAGAGGAAACCTGTATGTGAAGGTCACCTCAGATACTTCCAAATCCTGTGATATGGATTTGGCATGGATAATTAGAAAACAATCTTTCCTTCTTTCTTTTTTTCTGAGGGGGAGGGTGTGGGCCACTGGAGGAGGTACGGTTTGAAGCCGAGCATCTTCCTGCATATCTCAAGTGGGGTGGGAGGAGAATCTCTCGTTTCTGTGTACCTTTTGGAAGCATTTACATGGCCTTCATAAAATTGAATGTGAAAGCGGGTCCTCTTTGTGTGGAAAATTGTTACCAAATCCCCCGAAGGAGGACCCAAAAGTGATGGGATTGGGGATGGAGGGAAATGGATCTCTTTGCTACTCCCACTGGTCTCTTTCTCAGGGAAATAGGTCTGAAATTAATTGGGGAAGGAGGAAGGGAAATGTTTTCTTTACCAATCCAAGAACCCTCAACATCCATAGAGAGGAGGTCATTTTAGAAGCCTCAAAGGAATTTCTGGAAGAAGAGCTTTAACCACATCTCCATAATCCCTGCTAAAGATAAAATGAAATAAACTCCACATTTTCGGAAGTAGTAACAGAAGTGAGCAGCTTCAGAGGGTGGTTCTCAAAACGGGGCAAGGAATTCCTGGGAGGTGTTGAAAGTTTAAGTTGTGTGAACGTCACTGTGTTGCCTAGTGAAGGTAGACGAAACACCCTTGCAGGGGAGTGGTGGGAAGGGGTGGCAGATAGGGCACAGAGAAAAGGTGGTGAGGAAACAGAGGATTATGGGAGCCCTCTGGAAGAACTGGGGAATAAAAAAACTGGAGATATGCTGCTCTCACCTGGTAAGAGAAGGTGTCCACGACTGTCATGATTATGTAAATACGTGTTTAACAATAGTTATAAAGTGTATTCATAGGAAATTTGAGGTACCGTCAGGTCAACAGATCAGGAGGAAAATTGCCATTGAAAAGACAGTTTCTTCCCATTCCCCAGAGGAAGGGGTTTGCCACATCGGGGGTGGAAAGGGCAGGGGAGCATTTGGAGAAGAACCGGGGTCAGTTGGAAGGCAGAGGGGAGAGAGAACCGCAGACAAGAGCCTTTATTGTGGTTTCTGTGGGAAGGAACAAGCAAGACAGGGTAAGCAGGCTTAAGATTTGCCAGATTGAATAATTTCAGTGGACTCAAGGGCATAGGAGCTGTCCCTAGTTGTCTGGTCCCTGGCCCTGAGGTGATTAGATGGACCATGGTCTGGAGTGTGAGAGCGCTGATAAAGGGGGTGGCTGGAGTGTGGGCTCTAGAATGGTTGGTGTGCATTTGAAAAGTGTGCTCATGGGTGAGTTGTTTCTATCTAAGAATTAGCTAACCCTGGGTTGGGCAGTCTCTCCAGGGTCAGTAAGTCCCCAGATGTCAAAGCATCAGAATACAGAAAACAAAAGACATGGTTAATACAACAAACCAGCTGGGAGTGGGGAGCACCATTTTTCTTCTTTTTCTTTTTAAGCCTTTCATAAAAGGTTAAACTACTTTACATTTTAAGTCATGGCCCCTAATGGCCACATAGACCAGCTCTAGTGTATCTACTCATGAAGGGAAGTGGTTATGTTTGTCCCAGGCCTCATTTAGAAAGGAATTTGAAATCCTTCTCTGTAGAAGGCCTCATATGCATAAGTACAAAACCTTATTCATTAATGATAAACTTCAATGGAAACTTTTAATCATGTTTTTAAGGGCTACTGTTTCAAAGTAATTCAGTAGAACCAAAGCCTTCATTATTTGAGAGATGTTTGTATGCAAAGTCTGTTGATACCACACTTTGAAAGAGAATTAATGATGAGCTTGGGTGAGTTGGGTATTCAAAAAGATGTCAGGGTGAGTCCCCCATTGGAAATACGGAATACAGTGTGGTATTAAATGGGGTTCCTGTTCCAGCCCTACCCGCTGCAGCTCTGAACTCTGGTTCCCCTTCTCTTTTTCTCTCTTGGATTGCCCTGCCAATAGGAAACCAGTCCGAAAATTACACATAACACTGTATGTCACTATATAGCATTATTGTTGCTTCCATTTGCATATTAATTTTCTAGAATCAGAGGGCAGTGCAACTGCATACATAACACCAGGGAGTGTATGAAGAAGGGGTGGGTGGTGTACTACAGCACATAGATTCCTGTGTTTGACCTTAAAAAAAAAAAAAAGCAATGAATACAAAATGTTTTTAAATAGGAGGAGGTGTAAACCTCAATAGACTTTGGTTCTTCAGTTTGGTCTCGGAATTGCTGAGTGAACTTTCAGGGAGAGCTGAGATCTTGGAAGCGGGAGCACGTGCATGTCAAAGCCAGTGTTGGCCCTAGGACCTCAGGGTATCCTGGCGTGGTGCGGCGCCCAGAAAACGTAGCCAACAGTTCACTTGTGGTCCAAAAGTCTAATGCTCGCATTGGAAAAGTCCTCTCAGGTCACCTCAACTCCAGGCCCCTGGACTCTGCTCCTCCCACCCAGTTTAGCCTCTGTCTGAGGGCTGCTAATAAGGAGACTCTCCGGAGACTCTCAGTAGACTGTGCCTCATGGGGACAGTTGGACTCTACTCCCCTATATTGGCTCTGCACCACCATCGCTGGACTTGCCACTGGTTCCCACTACTTGTCAACAGTACTTCTATAAGCACAGAGTCAACTCTGGTGTGATGTGGTGAGAGGGACAAGGCATGCCATTTGCAGAAGGAAATATTCTCATCATCACTCGTCCAAAGGCAGACATCGTGGGGTGAGTAGAAGGAGAACAGTAAGAAGTGCCATTCTGCTCTGGCTAGGCCTTTTCTTTTTTTTTTTTTTTAAGATTTTATTTATTTATTTGACAGAGAGAGACACAGCGAGAGAGGGAACACAAGCAGGGGGAGTGGGAGAGGGAGAAGCAGGCTTGCCGCTGAGCAGGGAGCCCGATGCGGGGCTCGATCCCAGGACCCTGGGATCATGACCTGAGCCGAAGGCAGACGCTTAACGACTGAGCCACCCAGGTGCCCCTGCCTAGGCCTTTTTGGCCAGCCTGAGTGACCCCAGGATCCCCAGACCCCAGAAATACAGGCCCTAATCACCTCCAGGTGTTCACGGTGTCATGAAGGGAACATGGGGTTGCTAAAATTTTAATTTTGCCATATGAGAATTAAAAAGAAATCATTTTCTACTCCTTCCATCATTTCACAATAAAATGGCATTATAACACCCCAAAATATGAATACACTGTCCTAAATTTTCTCATGTACTCGCTGTCTGGAGAAAATGTTGGCACAGATGCTAGGCTAGGTAGAAGTAATTGACTCCTATTTATTGAGTGTTTAGCCAGGTGTCAGACTCTTCTAAGCCCTTACATATATTTCATGTTTTCCTTTTTAAGGTTTTTTAATGGCTCCAAATGGTCTCTCGCAGTGCTGGCAAATTATCATTTCTGTCACCCTGATTTCACTGATAAGGCATTGCCTAGGGCATTGTGTAGATAGGGATCCTGAGATTAACCAAGGCCCAGCTGGAAAGAGTGCTTGATTGATTAACAATGCCTGATTTGGGAATGTGTGTGGGGTGGATGGATAGGAAGGGTGGGTATTTTTCACCCCACAGCCCTGCAAAACAGTTTTCAAAGTCCTCCATGGGCAACTGAACTGCTTTACAGTCCTTGGGGTACCTTTTCAGACTTGCTTCCCGCCCCCTTTCTTTAAATTCAGTGCCCTTGCTTCTCTAACTATAATATGCACACAAATCTCCAAGGAATCTTGTTAAAATGCAGATTTGTACAGTAGGTCTGAGTTGGGGTCTGAGATTTCACATTTCTATCAAGCTCCCAGATGTTGCTGGTCCAGCGACCACACTCTGAGTAGCCAGGCCACTTACCATTCATTCCTGAAACCTCCCGTGTGTTTTTCATGTACCTTTTACTAGTCAGTTAATAAGGGTTACCATTCGTTATTTACTAGGTGGGAAGCGTTGTGCTACGTTTTTTACAGAAATCATCTTATTTAATCTTGACAATAAACCTCTTAGAGAGGTAATAGTATTATCATCCCATTTTACAAATGACTAAAACCAGACTCAGAGGTTAAGTAAGTTCCTGAAGTTTAGAGGCCAGCAAAGGTCTTGAACTTCAGCCTGCAGGACCACAAAACATATAGTCTAACTCCTTGTTCTTCAGCCTGGGGATTAGCAGTATTAGTATCTCCTGAGAGCTTGTTAGAAAAGCAAAGTATCGGGCCACCCCAGATCCACTGAATCAGAATCTGCATTTTATCTAGATCCCAGGTAATTTGTGTGCACCTTAGAGTATGGGAAGTGCTACTTTTCATATTTTGTCATGCATCTCTTCTAAAATACAAAGTCTTGAATCACAATTTTTACCACACCGTTTCAATCAAGGATTTTTTTTTTTAATATTTTGCAGTTTTGATCCCACAAATTTGACCCAAAGGACATTTTTACTAGGTTGCTGGGAAAATTTTTGTCTCAGCAGAAATAATCAACACAAAATAAAACTGACAATGCCTAAAGATGCAAGTGGTAAAACTCAAATATACATGAAAACCTGCTTAGAGGGTTATATGTTGGTCATATTGGATACTGTGGGAATTGGCTCAGGAAAAAAATTATACTTGGTAGAAATAATCAACATGAAATAAAACTGTCAACAGCTGAAATTGCACATGGCAAGATACAGATTTAAAAAAACTGAAAGAAGAATCAAGTCTTCTTAAAAAATAAATCTCAAAATTGGACCCAGAAACACTGAACTTGTTAGAAATAGTGGCTTCATAAAGAAGGCTCACAAAAGCAGAGATTATTACTCTGAAATTATTTCTAGACAACTATGAAACCCTGATTAATGATTCAGTATTAAGTTCCATGAATGCAGGAATTAATATGTCTTATTTACTACATATTTCCATCATCTAGAACATTGTCCAGCATATAATAGTATCTCAGTTAAAAATATGTTGCACAAAATCTTAAAATTTACAAGGAATATAATCTGATAAAAAAATTTCAGTAGGAGAAAAATGAAAATGGGAATAATATTGAAAAAGGTGTAAATGTGTGGTATAGAATTTGATCAAAGAAGGAAAGTGATTTAATGGCACTTGATCCAGAGAATGCTTTGCCTCTGAGAAAGTTTTCGTGAGAAGATGATTAATCAGTGTTAGCAAAATTTGGATAAGAAATTCATAAATATGAGTCAAAATAGGCTAGAAGAGTGAGATCATACCATCCACCTGTTCAAATGATGCAGTGAAAAATATGGAGCCTAGCAGCTGCACAAAGACCATCTGTATTCCTTTCTTCTGGCAGCAAATCCTAAGTATCCTTCGATGCCTAGCTGAAATTTAACATCTTCCATTTGGCCTTTGCTGATTCAAAGTAGGACATTTTGTCCCCATTGTTTTTATCCCTACCATTTTGACCCAAGGATGTGCTGATTATACCGTGGAACCCATTGAAATTCATCAAAGTCGTCAGCAGACTTTGGAAAATAATGAATGTATTTTCAGATTAGAGCAACCTTGCAATATCTGAGAAGAATTACTTACAATTTTATTATAGTTTAGCCAAGAAATAAATGCAAACTATCAAACTGTTATTCAATTCATAATATATATTACTAAAGAAAATATATAAAATATAAAGTGTTATATGATTAACTGCCTGAAAAGTCACCTCTTGTTTATAATATTGAAAACTACAGAAGTTCACCAAAAATAAAGAACTTGTAGAAATATTCAATATAAAGTAAAATGTTCGTGGTTGAACTGTACATGGTAACATTCAAATTGATGGAAGAATGAAACTTCTTTCAAAATTTAGATCTGAATATTTAAACACAGGAAATTGGACTTAATGAAAATAATCACAGGATAAAGTTTACAGTGGGATTCAGTACATATGCTTTTAAGTATGCGCCATAAAGACATAAACTAAATATGAAAGAGTTATATTCTAAAATGTTCATTAAAATTGTTTATAACAGAGAAAAATTAGCAAATACTGCTAAATATGGAGTATTTGGGGAATGTTAAGGAAACTGTGTCACCTTCTCTTGATGGTCAATAACTGTTGCCCAGAGCAGCATCTCCATATTTATATCTGATTTTTATTTGTATGGAAATGGAAATATTTTCCCCATTCTCCTTAACACTTCTGCAAGCTGGCATCTTTGTGGGGGATTGTGTGAGGGCCTTGGTAACGCAGAGGCTACTGCTACTGCTGTTCACCCCGAGGATGCCAAACACCAAAGTGATGTCTAGGGCTTGAGGTGGGGCAGTACTGAAGGATCAAAGTGTAATCTTGGCAATTGCCTAACATCCTGGAATCTAGAGGTTGAGGACGGAGGAGCAAGACTAAGCAATATAAAATACACTCCACAACCTCAAGTAAAAACCGAACATCCTGTCTTTCTTGATCCACTCATTCAATCATTCAGCAAATATTTATGGAGTGACTACTTTGCACCAAGCATTGTTCCAGACAATGTACTAGATTTAGAATACCAAATCTAGAGATTGAACTGTGAACAGAAGAGACAAAAAATGTCTGCCCTTGTGGAGCCTACAGTCTGGTAATGAGAGACTGTCCTAAAACAAAGGAGTAAATTATACAGTATATTAGCAGTTGAGATGTGATATGGAAAAAACAAAGCAGAGAAGGGGCATAGGAAGTGCTGGGGAGTGGGGCTGTAATTTTAAGTTGGGTGGTAAGAGGGGGGTCTGATGAGGAGATGGCATTTGAGCAGACTTGAGGGAGGTTGACGGGCCATGGAGGTATACATGGGAGAAGACGTTCAGGCGTAGGAAAGAACTTCCCTCTGGTATTCTCTAGCTGTAGACTTCATCTTTGGCTCAGTCTTTGGTGTTAATAATTCAAATCTTGCAGATGGACTCTAGGCTAATGAATTTTTGGAATTTTGGAGAAGGAACCCTGAGAGCACAGAAATATCTTAACACTTGTTAGAAATTATTTCAAGTCTGTGGCTTTTCAACTGGGCTAGGAGATTTTGAGGCCCCACACACCCAATCTCAGCCATTAGAGTTTATGTTAGTGTTTCCAAAATGTGTTCTTCAAACTAAGCAGATAATTGCTTGGTGAAAAAGGGTCTCATTCTTGAACAAATTTGGGAAACACAATGTACTCTCTTCCCAATTTGAAAAGCCCCTCAATAAAGAAACCTGTTGACTTTGGTTTAACCCCGAGCTTCCCTAACTTATTCTCATGCCATGGCTATTAATATCCCATGAACAGATGCTAAGCAGAGCACCCTGACCCACACAATAGTGTTCCAGCTGGTTGCAGACTGTCTGGTAATTGTTCTTTCCCTTCTCCAAATGTCCGTGTTGTTGAATTGTAAGGCAGGCCTAGGTGATAAAATTCTCTTGCATAACCACTTGGTCCTGGACACAGAGGACAAACAACAGAAAATCTTTCTGGATGAGATTGACTTGTTGGCTAACTATTGCTTTAGAAGGAGTCATTGGCGTTTGGAAATATGGCCCTATGAAAGAGGTCAGAGTCTTCTTGAAGATGAAGTCTTAAAGGCTTCAACGGAAACAACATATCACAATGCACTGAATACAGAAGCAGAGAGAATCTAGCTATCTTTATTGAACCAGACATTAAATTTGTAAATATGTAAAACAATGCCACTATTTTCTCTTTATTTTTTGGTTTTGGAAAATATAGTTGTTTTTCATAAAAATATGTTACCTATGCTAACATGTAATTATTATTTTAAAACTAGGTAACTAAGATTTAAACATTTTCTCAGTGTCAGTTTCTAATATGGTAAATATTGCTAGCTATAACCTACATAAACTAAAGCTCTTTGGGGTCCTCAGTAACTTTTAAGAATGTAAAGAAGTCCTGGAAACAAAAAACTTGAGAATTGCTAAAATAGGCAAGTCTTTTTTAGTTTCTAAGAAGTTGGACCACTGATTTGAGGCTTAGGAATGCAAAGCAACTGAAGACAACTCAAAAGACCCTCTCTACTCTGGGCCCATCCCTAAACAGGGCAAAAAATTATTTTGATTTTTGCCAATGAAAGTCTTTTTAGTAAGTCCCAATTATCCCTATCCTGTACTTACCTTTCCCCACACAAGAACTCTGTTTCTTTCTGTTGTCAACATAGAATTTTTGAATGCTACAAGCTTACTGTCCAATCCCACCTGAATTTAGTTTTCTGTCTTTGGCAAAGTCTCATGCATCCCTGTGATGTTGTTCTTACCTTAAAGCTACACAAATATTTACTGAATGCCTCCTATGTACAAGGCACTTTTCTAGTGAGTGGGGAGACAATAATAATGAAGGAGATTCTCTCTTGCTCTTGTGGAGTTGACAGCCCAGTGAGAGACGAGGTAATATTTAATTGAACACTTACCCCGTGTCGGGTTCTGTGCATTTCATGTGGTACCTCTGTTTAATGATCATGACAATTCTCTGAGGTTTGTTACTTGTATCCTCATTTTACATGAAAGAAAATAGGCTCAGAGAAGTTAAGAAATTTGCCCAGTCCCAGTAATGGACACTCTTTGTAGCCCCACCAAATCCTCTCCAGCCATTTCTGCTAGGGCTGGGCATCCATCCCTCCTTTTGGTGTGTCTTGCTGCTAATGGCATGTAGCAGCAGAATTCTTCAGAGGATTGCCTGTGGGCTACCATAGGTGCCCAGCCAGTGCCCAAGTGCCCACTAGCTGATGTCTGATGCTCAAGTACAAAAACCCAGCTTCCTTTGCCTCTGGACAAACTCTGGGTGAAATTTACCCTTCAGACCTTTGCAGGAATCAGGTTGAGGCTGGTCTTTAAGTAAAGTTAGACCTTTGCTTAGCTGCTGCTTCTTCCCTAGTCTGCTTCTCAAACTTTCACCATTTGTTCCTAGGAGTTCTTTATTGAAAATAAATCATTTGCATTTGAGTCTTTGGTTCAGGGTCTGATTCTGGAAGCATCTGACTGAAGACAATTACCCACCTAGGTGGCAGAAGTTAGGATTAGAACCAAAGCCCATCTAACTTGAGCACCCATGCTTCTTTTTTTTTTTAAAGATTTTATTTATTTATTTGACAGAGAGAGACACAGCGAGAGAGGGAACACAAGCAGGGGGAGTGGGAGAGGGAGAAGCAGGCTCCCCGCAGAGCAGGGAACCCGATGCGGGACTCGATCCCAGGACCCTGGGATCATGACCTGAGCCGAAGGCAGTCGCTTAACCAACTGAGCCACCCAGGCGCCCTAGCACCCATGCTTTTAAGCAGCAGGTTCGACTATGCATTTTCGGTTTGTTGGTGTAGGCAGGTGGTGAGTTGGTCCATCTAGGTGTCAATTCTATATAACCGCAGTTCTTATTTCGCCACACACAAGGGTGGTTCTTTTTACCTTGAGGATATGTGTTCTTCACCTTCTTGAAAAGAATTCTGCACAGAGGAGAAAGTAACATTCAGCTAGGTTGTCATGCTTATTTAAAACCAGTCAACTGAAAACCGGTATATATAAGCACATACCAGCTTCTTCCCTCCCCCACCAAAGTAAACATAAAAGAAATATTGATAAACTCTCATTTCCTCCCATCCATGATGGCAATTTATAAAGCAAATGGAAAAATAGTAGGTTGGCAATAACATACCATGGGCTCCTTCCATAGGATCAGCATCAGTAGCTAAAATGTCATAGGTTGGGGCTCCTGGGTGGCTCAATTGTTAAGTGTCTGCCTTTGGCTCAGGTCATGATCCCAGGGTCCTGGGATCGAGCCCCGCATTGGGCTCCCTGTTTGGCGGGAAGCTGCTTCTCCCTCTCCCACTCTCCCTGCTTGTGTTCCCTCTCTCACGTTCTCTCTCTCTGTGAAATAAATAAAATAAAATCATTAAAAAAAATAATAAAAATAAAATAAAATGTCATAGGTTGTCACCACCTCAAGAGAGGAGAAGCAGTAACCTGGTGTGTGTGGCAGTCACACCATCACTATGTTGAGCTCTGCCTTTTGGGTTGAATGCACCAGCTGTTATTCCCCCAGTGCCCTAGTCTCCCCTTGATTTGGTTCCCCTAAACTGGAGTCAGAATGATTATAATTACCCATCCATTGCCTTTATAGAAAACACTTCTGTTCTTGACTATTGGTTGCCCCCTTGTGTGCTAGGGTCCTTGAGTTTGGTGTTAAAATTCACAAGAGGCATGGGGACATGTGTCCTTACAGCAGCCTTAACATCAAAGACACTTCTATGAAAAGGGCTCTTCTCCATTACTACAGAACTGTTTATTTTTTCAATTAAGGAAGGATAAGGTGGTCCACTGGGGAATTTTGGCTTGGAGTCCCAGAATTTAAATATGTATGCTCAGTGGGAGGCTAGAAAGACCTTAGATTAATCCAGTTCTTGCAACATCTGGGGCTGGGTTTGTGGTGGGGGTGGCTAGTTTAAGTGCTGACGTTGGAAGGAGCCATTCTGTCCAAGTTTGGAGCCATGGATTTGGGCCACAGCTGCAGGCTTGGAATATTTCGTTGACCTACACTCAGTTGAAAAGTTGACAGTATACCCTTTGACATGCCTTGGTATCTGCTCTCATACCACTGTTTTATCTTTTCTGTCCTCTTTAGCCAAAAGCCCCTTATATCTAACTTGATACTTTGCATACAGACTTTAAGATATAGTCTGTTTTTTGATTTAAGAAAGAATGAGCCCCAAGTGAGCCTTAGGATCACCCCTCAGTGATCCATAATATGCTCCTTTCAGGTTAGACTGAATGCATAGTTTTCTTCCTTCTCTCTTCTAGCTGAACTATTGAGTTTTAAAGCAAGTATATATGTAGAAATTCAATAAATTATGTAGCTCTGTGCTGGGAAATTTTTTATGTCAAGAATTGGCACAAAAAAAAATGTGGGAGAGCTTATCAGGAACTGCTAAGATTACTAATGAAGGCAGAGTGAGCGACCACACTCTGAACACTTTTTATTTCCTTCTTTACCCTATGTCCTTCCTCCTCCAGTCTGGAAATACAGATGCTTCAAACTCCCCTAGGGTAGGGATGACCAATGATCAAACTGATCATGGGAGAGACTAGACTTTGCCATGACCTTCAGCAGAGAGCCCCAATAAGAATTTTAAATTTTACCCTCAAATTCATGAAACTTTATATTTATATCAGTTAGTCATTTACAGATTTGTGTATGTGAAGTGTTTCAGAGGAGGTACCATTTTTCATTGTGGCATCAATACAGTTTATAATGGTTGGCATCCAGTCCCTGATTTTGCCTCCTCCATTCCATTTCCATTGATGTGAAGGAATGGTTTCTTGAACAAAATGTGTGTGATGATCTTAACACTTCTGAATGCACTGTAGTCTTCTTAGGGCCCATGCCACCTCTCTCCTGGACCTTGTGGATTCATGTTTACATAAGGAAACTTAAAGAAATAGAGGATGAGAAAAGCTTCTGGCTTCAAGTTCAGTTTAGCATTTGCATTACCCATAAAATACCAACCACTGCCAGAAGGTGGCTTTCCATGTCAGCTCAGAAAATGCACAAATAGACAGGGACTAGGCAAAACTGAGAGGTGGGAAGACTTGGTTTGCTTCCTAAAGCCTCTCTACTTCCCGGCAAGAGGCCTACTCACTTCTCTTCCTCATTTCACTTCATCTCTTTCTGCTGCCCTCAAGCCCATCAAGTCTGATATTAGGTACAGTTGGATTTTCAGCTCAGTGCCAATGAATTTAGTTCAAGATTTTAACTTTCCTCTGCATTCGTCTTGTCTTTAATTATGAGAGGAAGGGTTCTATCCTTTTAAAGGCATTGTGGGGCCTAAGGGGTATTGTGGACTCAGAAAGGAAACTTCTTCAGGAACTCTCGACCAAGAGAAACACCATCTGAAAATGCCTAAGCTAACAAAACGGAGTTTAGGACATCTGCTTTTGGCCCATTCTCATTAACCACCATGTCCCTGGAGACTGGTTTTCCTCCTAATATGGTGAAATATGCCAAAAGCAAGTAAATTCTCCTGTGGGATTTAAAGGATTTAACTGAATCACATGGAAAGTTACCAGATCTTCTGAATGATTTATGTGGTGGAGGCACGGTTCTATTTGGATGAACTTCTTGCTGTATCACAGGAAAAAGTAAAATATTCAATATATACTCACCAAGTGGTTCCAAGGATCTTGCCTTGAAAAAAAGTCAGTTTGTCTTAAAAGTTAGTTTAAAAATGTTTTTAAAAATTACATTTTTAAAGTTAGAGTTATAACATTGCCAATCTTTTTTATCGGTGCTGTAAATAAAGTCACTTTTTTTCTTACATCATTTAATTGCTCATAAGTAAAAAGGTGTGTAAGTTTGGTCTTAATCTAAATCTTAACACATTGAATGGAAATGTGAAGTCTCATAAAATTTATATCAAACGCTTAAAACACATGAGGTAAATTTTAGAAACTAGAAACCACATGGGAATACTGGATCCCAGACACATGTCCTCCTTCCCTCAAAAATCTACAGCATCTCTTAAAAGCTGAAGCTCACTTCCACTTAAAAAGTCATTATTTCCCTTCTCAACCTATTTTGAAATGGAACAGCAGAAACAAATTCTTCTGGGTTCTATTCACATCTCAGTGACTCTAGGAAAGTCCGCGGAAAGTACACTTCTTAAAACATTTAATTACCATTTACTACAAAGACCTCAGAACGTGTGTGATATTTTTCAACAACTGTGGCAAAATGTATTGCTAGAGAGTCAGGAAAAAAATGTACAACTTAAGTCTTTCTGTTCAAAGACATCTTCAACTGGACAGGCAAGAATTATCAAAGAATCTTACATTATAATAAAGGAAAGAATGATCTATATTTAAGAAGAATAGAATGTGGAGGATCCAAATGGAATTCAGGTCACCATGGTTATGTTCTGCACTCGAGTATGTGCTGCATGTCTCAGATGCATTGGCAATGCTGTGGGATCACTCGGTGCACCTGCTTTGTATGCTTTACCTAGCAAGTCTCTACTGAGCAGTGTCGTCTCTACTGAGCAGTGTCCCTCACGCCCCACAAGAACCAGCAGTAGTCCAAGAAGGGTGTTTGGATGCTTATCTAAGGGACTAATCTTCTTGGTTTAGAAATGTGGTTCTTAAAATCTTAGGTTTATAGATCATTTTGAGAAACTGATTAAAGACAAGAAAAAGGGAACATATATCTCATATGCACATTGTATTTTGCATTCAGTTCTGGGGTTCCAAGAACTTCAGGGCTAGAACATCACCGTGGGAGAAATTTCATTAGGTCTACTTAAAGCATATCCATGATAAGCAGGAAAAAAGAAGAAGGGTTCTGACCTTGGGCAAGGATATAATTCCTTGTACTAGTGACCAGTTGATTCAACCCATCAGAATAACCTTTGCTTTTCGGTGGTTTATAAAAAGGAGTAACAGGAAATGGCACTGCTAGGAGATTTTCAGAACTGGAACTAGTATTCAGTTGGCTCCGGAAACAGATAAATATAATACATACCAAATTCAAGTTTTAAATGCTATTCAAGCCAGAGAGGCAAAGAAGGGAATGCTGATTATTTGGGGGAGAAATAGTGGGGAGTGGGGTGGGGAGGTAATAGAAAGGGAAGGCCAGATGTTCAGTTTTCAACATCAATGTTTCTGAAGCCAAGAATATATTGCTGACCCAGGCATGATAGAATGTGCAGGGATTTCCAGCAATCCAGAGTCAGCTGACTTGTTTAAGGAGGAAAACAACAATTTTAAAATAATAAAGTGAGGCTGTAAATATAATTTTCTTATCTGGGACTCTAGTTATTTATACCACAAAATGAATAGCCACATAAAGATCTTACTGTTTCTCATCAGAACAAGCTTCAAGCCCAGAGAATGCCTTGACTTTATGAGGTTATCAGAAGAAAATGTTGTATTTTTATGTGATAGACTGACATGAATTTTATTTAATAGCCAGTCTGACATGAATCAAGATGCTATCAATTATATAAAAAACAATAGAGATCTTTATCTTATTGCTGGTTCTGTGGCAGTACTGTTCTTCCAAAAGCTGACGGGAATGATTTCTTTTGCTTTTTATTTGAGCCACTTTACAAGTTTGTTATTGTTGTTAGAATAAAATATTTTACCAATAACATGAGTGAGCTATACATTGCCTTAATAATGTGACCTTTTATAGGTTTGGCTGCCCGATGATACCATTTAAAAGTTTGCGCTCTGCCCACACTGTTGATTTGCCCTTGCAATTACCAAATTGAAGAAAAATGGCTTTTATAAGACATGAATCCAACTGAAACTTTGCAAGATTGGAATCATTTAATTTTTGGAGGTTGTGTTGCATCCAAAAGCCTTCTGTGGTTTGTGCACCCCAAGAATGATTTTCTATCCAAGTCATATTTGAATAAAGCAATGGATAACAAATGTCCTGTGTTTCCAAGAAACCTCATCTGGTGCAGGGGTGGGAGTTCATTATCTTCTCTAATACCACCCTTCACAGTACAGGCTGGTGAGAATTTTGTTTGAAAGCTTGTCTGCAGAAAGAAAATTTTATTGCATTAACCAAGTCACATAACAGAAGTTATCAATTCTATGTCAGGTATTAAAAATTACATCCCGAATAAGGATATTTTCTTTCTTGTCAAAATATACAGTTTGTATTTTTCAATACCCAAGAAAGAGTGGATTATTTTCAGCAGAAATAATCCGGCTTTTTTTTCCCTCTCTACTCAAGATAGACAAACATATTTTGGCTTTTTTTCTTGGAAAGAATGATCTCATTAACAACTGGTTGTTCTTTTTTTTTTTCCAGATACAACTTTGGTAACTTCAATAAATATATGGTAACTTTGTGTTGCACCTCATTGTTGATGTAAACCTTTTATAATACTAAAAAATCCCAATTTTCTAAGGCTAGGGCCTATTTATTCCTGCACCTTAACCTGCCTTTCCTCCAGACAAACTTAAGTCCTGTCCAAGGCCTCTAAAACTGAAACACTTAACAAAAAGGTCAGTGATCATAGGGAACCTATACTGAGAAATAAAAGAATTTTCAATAAAATCTGGTACAAATATGGTTTGTGCCAGATAAAGAGGATGGCAGTGCCTGTTATATTTTCTATAACTGACTTTGAAATATTTCAACATGGACTTCAAGGTGATAAATACTTGTGTTAATTTCCTTCTACACCCCAAGTTGGACTAGCTACCAATCGAAGCTACCTAACCAGAGGTGGTTGGTTAACACTTGAAAAACTCTAATCAAGGGTCTCCAGGAAGTTAACACAGGGTGTGGTGGGCAGCTTCCCAGTAATCTTCCCTTTATACAAACTCTTCCCCTTAAATGCAGGCTGAACCAACTTGCTTTAACAAAGAGAAAGCAGCAAAAGGGAGGAGATGTCACTCTGAGATTGTGACTTCCATTTTGCAAGCATTGTCTGTCTTGCTGCCACTGCCATGTGGGAGAGGTGTACATGGCGAGGAAGTAAGGGTGGCCCCCAGACATAGAGAATCTGAGACACTCAGTCCAAGAACCCACAAAGAAAGGGATCCTGCCAACCAGCACCTGAGTTGAGCTAGGGGAAGCTAGCTGCTCCTTCCTGAGTTGAGCTATGAGGTGAATATGGACCCAGCCAATACCTTGATTGCAGCATATGGGAGGACCTGAAGCAGAGCACCCCCACTGAACTGTGTCTGGAATCTTGACCCACCAAAACTAGGAGCTAATAAATGTCTTTGAAGCCATCAAGTTTTGGGGCAATTTGTTATGCAGGAATAGGTCACTAATACAAAAGAGCTGCAAGGATCCTGTTTTTTTTTTTTTTTTAATTTTATTATGTTATTTTAGTCACCATACAATACATCATTGGTTTTTGATGTGGTGATCCACGATCCATTGTTTTCGTATAACACCCGGTGCTCCATGCAGTACGTGCCCTCCTTAATACCCATCACCGGGCTAACCAATCCCCCCTCCCCCCTCCCCTCTAAAACCCTGTTTGTTTCTCAGGTCCATAGTCTCTCATGGTTCATCTCTCCCTCCAATTACCCCCCCTCATTTTTCCCTTCCTTCTCCTAATGTCCTCCATGCTATTCCTTATGTTCCACAAATAAGTGAAACCATATGATAATTGACTTTCTCTGCTTGACTTATTTCACTTAGCATAATCTCCTCCAGTCCCATCCATGTTGATGGAAAAGTTGGGTATTCATCCTTTCTGATGGCTGAGTAATATTCCATTGTATGTATGGACCACATCTTCTTTAAAGGATCCTGTTTTAATCTATACTAGCTGATCTAACTGTATACTTAAAACTGAATTATACCCCAATAAAGCTATTTATAAATGTAGACTAGAGCATTTGTTAAATACCATAAATAATAGAAACACATGTACATGTATCTATGGAAGGAGTGGCATATACAAAATATATGAGTTGGCTAGAAATAACGTAGAGTACCTCTGCCTTTGCATGTAAGAGACATAAGAATATAGTAAGCCCAGAGCCACGTACTCTTTTTGGTGGTACCCTAGACCTCGGATTCTTGTTCAGCCCTGGATTTGGCCATCATATGGAGGGATTATGTGGCTTGATTTGACTCAGGTTAGCTAAGATCTACTGCTAGAACACTGTGGCCTTTGTCTCAAGTAAAACCTTTGAGCAAACTACTTGTCAAGGAGTGTGGAGGGTGGAGTTGATACTTTTCTGAGCTTACTAGAGCAGATTCCGAGACCTCTTTGTGCCTGCATGTTAATAGTTGCTTGTTGGTGAGGCAGACTTTGGTCAAAGACCTACTTTCATTGTAATGTGCTGCTCCTGAGGGTATGAGAGATCTGTAGTTCTCACCTTTTTCTAGTAGAGGCTAAAGAAATCAACCCAAACAAGTGGGATGACTGAATGACCAACTTGACTTGGGTCATTCTGTAACAGTGCTGATGTGCCGTGAGGTTAATGCATCAGACAACTGACTGACTCCCTTGCATGATAAAGTGGCCCTTCTGTGTCCTCTAGCATTTTTCTTTGTTATGGCAAATAATTAGTTAAACTGGTCCCTCAGCAGAGGCACCAGTTAATTTAAGCAAACTTAGAGAAATAGTGGTAAGTTATTTTCTCATTAGGAAACCTTCCATGGCATCCTGTTTCCCCAAAACTAAGTCCGAATCCTTTGTCTTGAATATAAGCCTCTTATAACTTTTGTTTTCTACCATCTATCATACATTAAATTGGAGAACTTAAAAGTGAGTAGTAGTTGTACTTTCTTGCTTCTCTGTCTTTGCTCATTTAATTCCATCTATCTAAATGATCTCCCCACCCATTAGCTTTGGACAAGCGTGTTTATTTTATCTCAGGCCCTAAAGCGTGTTTAATTTATCTTTACAAAGATAAATAAAGTATGGTATGCCCATAAAAAGCTTATTGTTCATTGTATGAGTTGGCCATATCAACAGGCAATTTTAATATAATTTGGTGAGTGATATGATAGGTTTCCTTGGATAGATTAAGTATAGCCGCCAATTCTTTGTGGCTCCTATTAAAAAGTGGACTCTTCTGGGGTGCCTGGGTGGCTCAGTCGTTAAGCGTCTGCCTTCAGCTCGGGTCATGATCCCAGAGTCCTGGGATCGAGCCCCGCATCGGGCTCCCTGCTCGGCGGGAAGCCTGCTTCTCCCTCTCCCCCTCCCTCTGCTTGTGTTCCCTCTCTCTCTGTGTCTCTGTCAAATGAATAAATAAAAAAATCTTTAAAAAAAAAAGTGGACTCTTCTTCCCCAGCTCATGAGCCTGGGCATTACTTGTGTCTTGTTTTGACTTATTGAATGCAGTGGAAGTGACATCATGTCATTTCTGAGTCTTGGTTTCCAGAGATATTGCAAGCTTCTGCATTCCCTCTTGGAACCAGCTCTCCATGTAGAGAAGCCCCATTGAGCCTGCTGGAGAATGAGAGGCCATGTGTAGTAGAACTGAGGAACCTCAGAGGATGGCAGCACTGTCAGTCATGTTTCTTTAAATTTTTTGTATCTTGGGGCGCCTGGGTGGCTCAGTTGGTTAAGCGACTGCCTTTGGCTCAGGTCATGATCCTGGAGTCCCAGGATCGAGTCCCGCATCAGGCTCCCTGCTCGGCGGGGAGTCTGCTTCTCCCTCTGACCCTCCCCCCTCTCATGTGCTTGCTCTCTCTCATTCTCTCTCTCTCAAATAAATAAATAAAATCTTTAAAAAAAAAAAAATAAATAAATAAATTTTTTGTATCTTGTAATGTTTTGACATCTCAGAGGTTTCAGACCTAGGGAGACACTGCCCCTCCCATGGCCAACTAATTCCTAGAGGTGGTAGTCAGCTTGCCCAGAGCATGCCTTTCCTTTGCAGACTGCTTGATTCAGTGCCAAGCCGCCACCTACCTGCTTATCTCATTCTCCCACTCCAAGCCATTATTTCCCCTGCCCTAAATCACCCCAAGGGCAGCTATCAGATAGCTAGGGACAGCCCTGAGGCCCCAAAACCTGTTGAAATTACTCAAAGTGGCCAATCTTAAATACCAATAACAGCTTTGGCACAGAGCTTTCTTCTTGCGCCTGCTTTTGCTTCCTGACCAAAACCTGGTACTTCCCAATGGAGCCCTGCATGGTGTGGCATGCCCCCTTCTCATGTGAAATGTAAGTAGTGAAAAATCTTCTTTCAATGGTATTAGCCTTTCTGTGTCATGACTCAGTTACCACCATAAATTAAAATCCTGCAGGTACAAATTTTAGAACAAGCACCAACTGGCTAGGTTCTCCAGCTTCAGTCAAGCCTTCAGATGGCTGCGGCCACAGGAATGGTCTCGGGTGAAGCCAGCAGAGCCACCTGCCTAGCTGAGTCCTGTTCAAATTATTAAATTATGAGAAACTAAGTATTAGTGGTATATAGAAAAAAAATGTGCTGTAGTGGAAAATGACATTGTGTAGAGTACTCTTTCTCAAGTTATCAGATTCTGATTCCATGGGAGCTATTTCAGAACTCTGTAAATTGTTGACAACTGATCTCAATCCAAAATAATTCTTGTCTATAGACATGCAAATGAATTCTGTCCAGTGGATGAACAAGCTGCCCTTCCCCGCCAGAACAAATTATTAAATTATGAGAAACTAAGTATTAGTGGTATATAGAAAAAAAAATGTGCTGTAGTGGAAAATGACATTGTGTAGAGTACACTCTTTCTCAAGTTACCAGATTCTGATTCCATGGGAGCTATTTCAGAACTCTGTAAATTGTTGACAACTGATCAAAATCCAAAATAATTCTTGTCTATAGACATGCAAATGAATTCTGTCCAGTGGATGAACAAACTGCCCTTCCCCGACAGAAGTTAATGTTATGCCCATTTTCATCTTCAACAGTCCTTTACCCCATATAAACTTATGTTTCTTTGCCTTGTCCTTTGAATCCATATAACATTTACCTGTTTCCTTCATTTAATTCATGACAAATCTTTTTTTTAATTTTAATTTTTTTCCTTTTTTAATTTAAATTCAATTAACATTGACTTAAATAAAATCTTAAACACACGCTCATTTTATATCTGTATGGGAGTCATGATTGTACCATATTTTGAAAATTATCCCTTACTAGAACAATCATTAAGTTTTGAGGTACAACAATAGATAAGTAAAAGCGGTAATAGATAACTGAATTGATTGCTGACATCCTGTTTGCCTATATTTCTTTGCTACCCATATGACTAATAGAAAATGCTATTTCTTTGTGGCATAGATGATAAGCATTTATAAAGGAGAACTTTGGGCTCACAGCCCTGTAACATTCCAACTAAAGGGAGGCAGTAGAGTGATGAGGTTAAGGGCTTTCACCATTTAATATGCTTGAGTTCCAACCAAGACTTCACCCTGCGTCAGCTGCATAAGCTCGGGCATATTTGTTAATAACTCTAAGCCTCAAGTTCCTCATGAATCAAAATCATCCTTAAGGCATTGGATCATAGTATGCACTAAATAAGATTATCTAGCGAACATCTTTGAATACCCACTTGACATCCACTTCCTCATTTCTGAACAGAGCTCCAGGTTAGTCTAGGGGTCCACGTTATCTTCAGCTCCAGAGAAATGTCCAGACCTGTGTAAATCAAGGAGTCCACGGCCTTTCCCTGGCATGTCCATTTGCTTAGAAGAGGGCACAAGATTCAGTTGACCCAGTCATACAGACGGGAATGATTTGCATCCCATGATGGGAGAGAGCATTCATTTCTTTTTTTCCTTCTTTCTCCTGCTAAGTGTGAAGCAAGAAGCATATGAACACTTATGGCTATAGGCAACCATCTTGTAACCAAGCCTTGGAATAAAGCTTCTGCTGACAGAAGAACAGAAGGACCAAAGCTGTAAGCTTAAAGCCTGACCTACAGTTAGGGTTCAGTGCATGGGATCTAAGCAGCGACCTAGGTTCTATTGCGTTAGAGAGGAACCCTCATTTGAATCTGCTGCAAAAGGACTCTGGAGTGTTGGCCGGTGAGAATTGGAAGAGCTACTCTATTTCCCGTATATTGTGTAAGGAAAGTGCAGTTTTATCATCTGACCAACCCTAAATGATTGTTCACCTCAAAACCAAAGCTCAAGTACAATTGGGATATTGGCCTTTTTATTCATTGCCTGTAGTCATAATTTATTTGTGTCAAAAATATAGTCTTTTTTTGCCAAATTGTTGAAATAACAATTTTTAAGAGTCTGGCAAAGAAGGATTTTCCCATCAGAGATAGTATTTTTACTGTGATTTTTGCCTATTACATTACAAAATAATAATAGTCAAAGTCTTGCTTCTGGTAATAGAGTATCCTTTGAGCATCTGCTAGCACTACCACAAAGTGACACTTCCAATTCAAGCCCTCTTTTTGGGATGCGATAACAGAGTTGGAAATTTTTGCTGCTGGCTAACACTTAGCATATTAGATTTAAGCTTCCAAACATTCTTCTGAATACAGTTTTGCCAAAATGCAGGCATGCACGCATACACACACAGGCACACACATGTACACGGTCTTTTTTTTTTTTTTTTTGAGAAAACCAAAACAGAAACACATGAAGGAGGAAGAAGCACACTTTGACAAGGCACAATGTCTTGCGTTCCTCCAGCCTCTTAAAAGCAACAACCTACTTTTAAGATGTGAGATAAGATGGGGATTTATCTAAAGTGATAACCCCCTTTTGTTTTGTTTTTTTGCTGGCATTTTGAAATATAGAAACCAGCTGGAAAATACTTAAATTTTGGAAAAATGGCTAAAATTGCATGCTTTGGAGTCACAGGGCTGATTCTTACATGATTTTTTCAATGATCTATTTCATCTCCTATTGAGATAGTATTCTGCACTTTTCATTTGGGCAGGTTTTAGCACTCCTCAGTAGTATCCAGGAAAATGACCACGGTCAAATATCAGCTTGGGTTCTGCACTAGAATCTAACCCTTCTACGATCATTCAGTGACTAGAAAGTCAAAGTCCCAGTTAGGGTTAAATGTAAAATCCTGTCTGTTGGTACAATTCATTAAGAGACAATTTGCCTATGATAGCTACTTAATGTGTCTGCAGTATATTTTCACCATAGACAAAATCAATAGAGATGATCAATAAAAAGAATTATCACAAATTTCCTGACAACTCCATGGTGGCAGCAGCTGGGAAGCCACGGCAAAGGGGAGGGCTGCCTTGTTGGGCTGCACTTGGAGGGGGTGTGTCTCCCAGCCATTGGAAGAAAGTCTAGACTGGTTACCTCATAGTGATAGCCTTGTGGCTCTCCAAGAGAATTGCTCACAGTTCCCTCTCCAGTGGGTCCACTACACCAATACCTTGATCTCCTCCTACTTCCTGCCCTGGCTCTAAGCCCATTCCTATGTGGAGATGGGATGGGCTGAGGCCCTGAGTGTGGATTGTTTTGATGTTCATTCTTGTTAGCCCCATCCAGGAAACTTCAGAACAATGGCAACCAACTGCTATTTCAAGGTAAGGGAGGTTGCTCCATGGAGTTACAGCAGAACAAACATGGCCTTATTCCTGAACTCTCCATATTGTTCAGGGTTTTTTTGTGTGTTTACCTATTTTATTCATGCTCAAACCATCTTTCAGTAATGACAACACATATAATACGGTATAAATAGAATAGGAAGTCAAGGTTCTAGACTAGGACATAAGGAACTATTTAATGGCTACAACTGACTTGCACAAAGGGACATAAAAAAAAAGAACAACAACAACAAAAAAGAAAACACAAGCCTTGCTACATGGTTCTTGACTAAGAGGAAAAACACACCTGTTTCTCAGTCATGCCTGGCTTCTTCTTCCTTACTCACTGAGCCAACTTATTCAGGTAGTGAAGATGTCCAGGTCTCAGAGAAAATAATCCTTTTCAAAAGCCCCCCCAGGAAGCCTATCATGGACCTGAGTTCCCATTTTCTTGGGACCCTTTTCTTCAGCCCTTTGCTAGGAAGATGGCTGTGTTCAGATCAACGACATGTACAGTAAGTTCTCCCAAGATATAATGACAGAAACTCTTGTGGGGAGAGCTTATTGCAGCTGCTCTTTCCTTTCTTCTTGTGACCTCAATGTGTAAGTTTGAGGGACTGTGTTTTTGCTGCCATCGTGCAGCTTTGGAGGAAGGGCCAGCGGGAGTGCAATGCTGTAGAACCAGACCACTCTGGGATTACTCTCTCCAGACTTCTGGTTGTATGAGAGAATCGGATGCTTTTATTATTGAAGACACTATTGGGAATTCTGTTTATTGCAGCTGACCAAATCCTACTGATACAGGTAGTACTATCATTAACTTGATAATATAGGACAGTTTAGGCCTCCCAGGTGACATGCTGGTGAGTAGCAATGTTGCCTGGGTTGGAATGCTCTTTGTCTGACCCCAGAGCCAGAATACCTACTCCCTTTCCTGATAATTCGTCAGCTTCACTTGGGACCCTGTCAAAAATGGAGGTTCTTCTACTTCACTCCCAAAGATTCTACTCAGTAACTCTGAGCTGGAGTCAAAGGAACATCCATTCTAAGTAAGCAGTGTGGGTGGTCCTGATGCAAGGTCTTCCTGAACCCCAGTTTAAGACCCACTCCCCTATGTTACCTAACTGCTTGGTCAAGCTCACCTCTTTCCAAAGCCTACTCTTCTTCCTACCACTTTGGGCTGGCCTCAGTACAGCATCCACACTCCCACTCCTACCCCTCACTCCCTCATAAGAGTAAACTCAGACACAGGTCTACCTTAGCATGAACACATCAAGTCTCACTTTGGGATCCTTGATTGAAAAGTAGGAACAATTAAGAAGGAGGGGCAAGAGGGAAATAGAGTCAGTGATGTTGTAATAGCAATGTATGGTGACAGATGGGAGCTATGTTTGTGGTGAGCACAGCGTAATGTAGGAAGTTTTTGAATCACTATGTTGTTGTATACCTGAAACTAACGTAACATTGTATGTCAACTATACTCAAAAAAGAAAAAGAGGGGTGAGACATCTCTTCCCTTCTCTTTTTAAGCAGTATTTTCTTATTTGTTAAACTGGACATCCTAGGTGGTCACAGATTGAAACAACCAGCTCTAAGCCTTATTTATTCCATCGCTGGCCAACTCATTACTTAGATGTCAGCTCCTTGAACAGTAGGAAAGTGAAATAATCATGAGTCTTTCTTTGGGGGGAACATGTAGGGCAGGGTGGGGGAAGTAATGCACACATTCTTTTTTTTTTTAATAAGAAACCCATGCGGTGTATTGTCAATCACCATAGACCAGTTCCTCCTGGCTTTGCCTGAGGGACATAGAATCCAAACTTAATATTGTAGGAAGCTGTGAAACCAAAGTTTTGAATTTTTCTCAAGAATTTTATTTTTAATAATAAAAAAAACCCCAAGCCCATGTGTCCCATAAAAATAAATGAATGTTTTCACTCTTGAACCAATAAAGCAGATGAAAGTTGGAAACCACATAATGGTCTCTGTGGAGCTCATCCTGGCCATGCAAAGACTTGGAGAATCAATGATTTTATGTTTTGCAGATGGGGGAAACTGAGGAAACACCAGGTTCATGTCCCTGGGTGTGGCTGTCAGCAAGTTGCCTGCCAGGTGCTCTAATTTGGAAGAGCAGCTCTCTTGAGGGTTGGAGGAAAGCCCAGATTCTGTAGCATGGCAAGTTCCAGCCTAGCCCACGAGTTCAGCTACATTTCCGGCTAAGTGCTTCGTGCATCTAACGACCTGGGTTCTTCAGAGGGTCATGTTGCATCATGTCTTTGTGCATGCTGCCCTTTGCTGAAACACCCTCCTGCTCCTTTCCCACGGAGCAGACACCCGCTCGTCCATTGCTCACTCATCACCGGAAGCTGTTGGTGCTCCCCTCTGGCTGTGCTCTCGAGCCCTACCACAGCACTGTAATACCTGATGATATTTACTTGTTCTCATGTATCTGGCCATCCCCTTATCTCCTACCAAAACATGCATGGGGCATCTTGAAGGCTGGATCCTGTTTAATTCATTTTTATGAGACCCAAGTTACATAACCGGGCACAGAATAGATGTTCATTAAATGCTTGTTGAAGGCATAAGTTGATGAACTGATGCAGACAAGGGGAAATGTGGGGGGAAAAAAAAAAGGCGACACCTTCAACCCCATAGTGTTTCCTAAAAGACAGTGGAAGAAGAAACAGGGAAGAGGATGCCCGTTTAACTTTCCAGCTAGCCTTTTCTTAAGAGCTGGGTCTCCCCTTTTGGTGTAAGGAATGTAAACATTCAGATTCTTTTCACTGAAAATAAATTCTTCCATTAAAAAAAGAAGAAGAAGAAGAAGGAGAACTGACAGTTACTTGGGAGAATGATTTCTACTGGGCTGCCAGGGACCACGTTTGCTGCTATCATGGGTATTTGAGCAAAGACACTACAAGGTTGGCTGGGATCACTTAAGGCCTACCCCATTTGGGGACAGAATTTTTTTAAGGTTTGTCTTCCCTTGGGAGGAAGTCACACCCTGGCAGCTGCTGTCATGCTATGTTCTGTTTAGTCCTGAATGAGAAAACCCTGGGCTTTGGCAACATTGCCCTTCTTGCTCCTTCAGGACAAAGGCTGGCAGTTGAGAAACAGTCATCCTGCAAGAGGGATTTTCCCTTTAGCCTGCGGTGTCAGCCTCCCCACCAGGGGGCTGGAGTCAGGGCTGGTTAAGGTATTTACCCAGGCCTTCAGGCAAGGCAGCCCACTGTGATATGGGCTGTCCTGTCCACTTTCTTCTCAGGGATCCCGTAGATCATTTTATCTCTAAGCAACCTCCCCTCACAAAAGCCTCAGGTATTGGAATTTTCATAGTGGGAGACTGGGAAATTGAGAATGATTATTGATGAAGGAGGCCCAGGAGATGGAGTTGGAAAGAAAGTTCTGAATCTTTAAGTAGACTGAACTTTGCCCACTTCAGTGAGGCACAGCAGTACCAAAGCCAAAAAGATGGAGGTGCGGTGCGGGGGAGGGGGAATGGGGCAGGGAATGGAATTAACCTTCACAAGAGCCTGGTCTGGTAGTGCTGCTTTATATGTATCGTTTCACTTTATATACCCAAATACCCTCGAGGCCTGTATTATTATCCAGTGTACACAGATGACAAACTGAGGCTCAAGGGGATAAAGGCACACCCCAAGGCCACATACCTAGAAGATTTTGGGGTCAGGATGTGAATATGATCTGTCAGGGTGCAGACTTATGAGTGAAGTATAAGGAGTAGGAAACTTGTTAAGAAAAAAAGAGAATTATGTTGGGCAGTTTAAGCCCAGGTGAGTTTACAATTCTCGAGTGGTTTTTCTCTGCCAAGCATCATCCCTTTTAATCATTACAAAACTTCCACTTTGTAGGTGAGGAAACTGAGACTCAGAGAGGTCGTGCCACCTGTGCAAATGACTAAATATTTCTGGAGCTAGGATTCAAAATCCGGAATTCTAATCATTGTGATAAGGCAAGGAGGAATACACATCTGCATAAAGGAGCAAGAGAAGGTAAGCGTGAGTTTGTGGAGTCTGATGAACCATTTGGAAAGTAATGTCCTCGCAAAGTACCAAGTTAGGTAGGGCGAATCCATGTGGTTTCAGAGAACAAGTCGGGGGGAGCCATGGCCAGAGGGAAAGGAGCAGAGAACAGATGTAAGCACTTCCTGCTGGACAGTGACACCCTCTCCAGGTCACAGCACCCTCTCCTCTCCTCCCAGATCTTGGGATAAGTGCACAAGTGCAGGCTTACCAAATGCCAGGATATTTTAAGCTCCTCTGCAGTGGTTTTAAATGTGCAAACAAATTCTTTGACATTTGTCCTTTACCCTTGGGTCTAGGTGGGCTTGTAACTTGCTTATAACCAATAAAGCGCAGGAAAAGAGACTGCAAGATTTTTGAGACTGGGTCATTAAAGGCAACCTGGCTGCCACCTTTTTTTGTTGGGACACTCACCTTTGGAATCTTGAGCTTCCATGTAAGACATCTGCCATTTGTGCAGCTGCCACACTATGAGGAAGCCCAGGTCATGTGTTCTGGCCAGTAGTCCCAAGTGAAGTCCCAATCAGTAGCCATCATCATCTACTAGGTATGTGAGTGAAGACCCTTCCAGATGATTTCAGTCCACAGATTTCAAGTCACCTTGCCCCCCAGTCTTTGTATTTTCCTAGTCAGACCCCAGATGTCATGGAGCAAAGGTAAGCTCTGCCATGGACCCTGTCAGAATTCCCAACACATGGAATCCATAGGCATAATAAAGTCGTTGTTTTATGCCACCAGGTTCTGGGATAGATTGTTGTGCAGCATTGGTAACCAGAACATCATCTCACTTTATTTATTTTTAGAAGCATCCCGTGTCTCCTTCCTCGTCCCCTATACCAAGCTCTTACTTTTCAGTCGACTGTGCAGACACAAGTGGTGTTGGTCCTCGCACAAGTACATGTGCTCATCTCATTCTTTGATGAGGGCCCTGGTAGACTGGCAAAGATGAGCCAGCTACTTTACAACCGCCTCCCCTAACCAGGCTCCTAGGCTTCCTTCCCAGCCCCTTTTCCATCCTTCACTTCTAGTTGACAGCTCCCCACCCCCTTCCCTGTGCCTCCCCCTTTGGATGGCAGATACCTTTCAGTCCATTCAGGCCCCGGGGCCAAAGCCTCTCATCAACTCTAGAGCTATTTATGTAGTTCACTGCCTCCCATTCCTCAAAACCCCAGGGGCAGCTCTGGGCCTTTTGTGAAAGTGGCTGGTCTGAAGCCACCTTAGTGGGTATCTCTCTGGCTCAGGTTCTACCCTACTGGTGTAATCCCATGGTTGTTAAAGTTCTTCAAAGAACAAGATGAGCTCATATCTCTTAAATCAGTGCCTGGTAGGAGATGTCTCATTTTCCCAGCACAAAGTTCATTATGGTACCCCAGTGCTCACTTACCATTAGCAACCCTTTCAGCCAGTAAACAGAGAAGGAAGTTCAGAGTCCATATAAGACTTTTCTTGCTCTCTTTTGTTTATCTATTTATTTATTTTTCAGTTAACTCTGCAGTCTAGTGTCCACCCACCATGATGTGCTGCTAATGTTTTGAATTTACAGAGATCAATGTCTGCTCTACTTACTAGTTAGTGTCCTTAGCAAGTTACATAAGCCCTCTGAGTCCTATTTGCTCATCTGCAAAATGCAGATAATTTTTGTCCAGGGTTACCGTGAAGATGGACTGAGCTAGCATTGGTAGCCAAGTTGGCCAGAAATTAGGCTGGTTGAAGGATATGGTCTAAGATCTTGTTAATATTTTTGTCGTGGTTGGGCGCCTGGGTGGCTCAGTTGGTTAAGCGACTGCCTTCGGCTCAGGTTCATGATCCTGGAGTCCCTGGATCGAGTCCCGCATCGGGCTCCCTGCTCGGCGGGGAGTCTGCTTCTCCCTCTCCCGCTCCCCCTGCTGGTGTTCCCTCTCTCGCTGTGTCTTTCTCTGTCAAATAAATAAATAAAATCTTTAAAAAAAAAAAAATATTTTTGTCATGGTTGTTACTATTCGTGGTTACCCTTCAGGAGGTCCCATCAGCTCTGCCTTCCAAGTAAATTTCAAATCCCGCCACTTCTCATTGCCTCTGCTGCCAATCATTTGGTCCAAGCCCTGAGCACCTCTATTTGTGTGGTTGCCATACTCTCCTATCTGGTCTTCTGGTTTCACCCCACTTGCCTTTTGCCCCTCCACACAGCAGCCAGAACAGTCCTGGTCCATCCCATCCTGTCCCCTCCAGGCTCTAAACGCTGCCATCACTTCCCTGCCTGCTCAGAGTAAAATTTTTGCAGCAGGCTACAAGTCGGTGCAAAATCAGCCTCCTATTATCTCTATGCCTTCATCTTTTCCTCCCCCTCACTCCCTCCCCACTCCTGCTATTCCTCCAACGGTGTGCACCTGCTCTAGAGTCTTTGTACCTTCTGTTTCTCAGCCCATGAGTGCACAGCCTGCACCTTTATTGCCTTCAAATCTTGGCTCACATCGCATCAGCTTGTTGAGTTCTTCCCTGACCATCCTATTTAAAACACCTCCACTGCCTTTTTTCTGCTTTATTTTCCTGCAGTCGACCATCTTTCAACGTGTATTGACTTATTCATTTATATTTATTATCTATTTCTCCCAACTAAAACAGAAGCCCATTGAAACCAAAGATTGTGATCACTTCCTTGTTGCTACCCTTAGTGCCAAACACAGTGCCTGGCATACAGTAGACCCTCAAATATGAGGTTGAATTGACCATAGACCACAGAAACAACTTACTTGGCTGTTTGCTGATATTTTATATTAATGAAGATGACTGTGTGCAGTTACAGCATCATCAATAGTTTTGTTTAAGAGCATCACTGTGCTACCCTTATTTAGTTGGAGAATATGCTGATGATAACAGCCTTGAGTGAAAAACCAGTTGAAGTCAAAGGATGTAGGAATAAGACCCAGGTCTTCTGTTTGCGACTCAGAAGGCCCCCCAGAATAAGTGTGGATTCTCACTGTTTGCACCAACCATATAAATTGCAGGGCCTAGTGCAAAATAAAAATGCAAAGTGGCCCCTTGTTCAAAATTATTAAGAATTCTAAGACCTCAACAGCAGAGCATTAAACCAAGAGTGGGGCCCTTCTGAGCACAACTTACATGAATATGATGCTGGCCTCGCTCATTTTCTACAACTGTCTTTTTGCCTCCGGTGAAAACAAACTTTAGGAGGTTGGGTTACTTAGTGAACTTTGTCCACACAAATATCTATTTGAATTGCCATGAGGCTAGAAAAGTTAAGGGTGTCTATTCTGCCTGAGGTCCACTGGTATTCAAGCTTCAAAATAATCCACTTTTTAAAAAAAGGTTTATTTATTTATTTGAGAGAGCGAGCGAGCACAAGTGCATGGGGTAGAGGAGCAGAGAGAGAGAGAGTCCTAAGCAGACTCTGCGTGGAGCCCAACGCAAGGCTCGATCTCACAACCTGAGCTGAAACCAGGAGTCAGATGCTTGACTGGCTGTGCCACCCAGGAGCCCCAATCCACTCTTCTTTTGTCCTGGATTATGACAACCTCAGTTTTAGAGCAGGGAGATGAAAAGATACCTAAATTGTTTCCCCTACCCCTTGAATAGGTTACAGTCTTCTGTGAAGACAGTGCTAAATGCTGAGGCCGGAAGTGCCCTGGAGCAAGGTAAATGGGGGATTGCTGCTTCTAAAAGAGAGCAGGTCATTTCTGGTCCATCTTCACTGTCATCTGTGATCTGGCCATCAGCAGCAATCTCCGCTTAAAATGGTCTACAAATATGAACCAGCTTGAGGGACGGTCTGAAGAGTGGCAATGGGGCCTGAGACAGTGGTCCAGGCTGGAGGCAGGACCACAGGCCTCCAGGTGCCATCAGGTAATTCCAGTGAGTGACGAGGACGCCAGCTGGAATCAACCAAGGCCTTGCTGGCCAAGTCAGCTCCTTTCCTTGGGATTTATTTTTTCATCTTTCAAAGGAGGACCATATTGTTCAGAGGTTATTTTTGAATATTAACCAGACTTTAAACATTCACTTATGTTTTGAGTTTTTTTGGAGTTGGGCATTATAAAAAACACAAGCTGCTAGACCCCTTTATTCACATTTTCCTAAAAAAACAAAAAGAAGCCTTTTGCGTATTTTTATTACAGGTCCATCTTGACCTCTCAAATATTTTAAATGATCTGTTCTTTGGCTAGGAATATGAGTTGGTTGATTGAGGCTGCTTCTAGGCCCCCCATGAGTATTTTTTGAAACCAAATTACAAACATCACAGTTGAAATAAAAATGTTAACAGAAATGCATTACTTAAATTCTAAAGTTATTTCTAGACTTTTAGAAAGTTCCAAAGATGAGATGATTTGGCCACAAAGCTTTTAAAAATATTAAATGAAATGAGCAGAAACATTAGTTCCACATTTCAAGGACAATTTATCACTAAACAAACGGATTTGGACTTCTGGAGATCTTTCTTACAAGACTTCAAAGTCTTTTTGTAAAGATAGCTAAAATAAATATCATACACTATTTTAAAAATTCTATGTACACTTATATCTTAAAGTGAGTTGTTTTTTGTGGGTCAGAAGTAACCCATTTGTGTAGGAGGACATGTGACCATTCACATTTACAAAGGTAGGCTTTTCCTCACTCCCATTTTTGTCTTTGATCGGGGCTGATTAACATTTCAAGGTAGTTTGGCTTGTGATGATTGCTTAAATGTATCCATTAAACTGTGGGTATCAGTTTAATGGGAAGTGAAATGTCACAAGGTACTAGCCTGTGATACAGACATAAGAATTTAGCCAAACACAGTTGGATCAAAGGTTCTCCCCTTTAACATAAATATTTTGGGAATTTAACTTTCTCTCTGCTTCTATACCAGGTTCCCACACAAGTAAGACTAACATTCATTTTGACCATTGTGATTCAGATATTGTCCAGGGAAGGAGACTGGGAGAGACTGGAACATGCATGGAAGCCTGGGGTATGAATTGCCTTGTTTCTCTGCAACCTTAACACTGCTGCATTTTTAGGGATGGCTAGCAGAGGACAAGGAATTCCTTCCCCTGCAGAAAAATCCCCAAGGAAAGCCAGAGTTGCAAGGGAGCTGAGTTGGCTTATCTTAATGGCATAGTTGTTATCTATCTGCACCAGGCCAGATATCACTGCGAGCCAGGAAGCCAGGACCAGCTTCTGTCCTCCTTTTCCAAGCCCCGCCCCTACTTCTCCCCTTTTGAGATCCACATTCTTTCCTTAGATATGTTAATGCCCTCTTCAAGGAGCTACCTGGGGCAGCCTCTCAGTCTCCTTGAGAGGATTTTATATCTCTACTTAGATGATTTATGGCTCCCATAGTGTTGAAGGCTCAGAAAGTAGCCTGGTTTCCCCACTCCCCTCCACCCACCCCCCCACCGGTTCCAAGTTCCAGAGGGTTGCAGGCAGAGGGAACCACTTCTGTGCCCCAGATGTGTCTGATAGAGATTTTAAAGCATTCATACTTGGATTGAGCTAGATTCAAGGCTAAGACCCCTAAAGAGCCATTGTTTCTAACTGATAAAAATTGAGAGTAAAATTGATAAGTTAGTGGATAATTGATAAAGAAAATTATTAGGTTGAACCATAAGAAAGTGCTAGTATGCAACCTTTTTACTTACAAATACAGCGATTTCCTATGGTTCTACTTAATAGTGTAAAATATTTTCAGACATCAATGAAGAGATATTGAAAGCTTTTTTGTTTTGTCATTTCATTGTTTCATGTCCTCTAACTTCTTTTCCTGTACCCTGCATACCTGTACTAAGACCACCCACAGGCGTGCACGCACACACACATGCACACAATGACTTAATCTTCCCCTTCTGGGACTTTAGAGAATTAAGAAATGAGATGAGAATGAGGTAACGCATTTACATGAATAAAAGGCTTGGACAGTTCTGCTCATGATACTGTTTTCCTTTGTTCAGGTATATCTACCCTCTTCGCCTGCTCCCCCAGCTCTGCCTGAAATCATTTTATTAGCTTGAAAGCAATGAAGGCAACCTCACAACAGGCTTGGGGGCGGGCTGCCTGTGTAGGGAACGAGCCCCAACTTTGAGTCACAAAGATCTGGATTCTGCATTTGGGTTGATTATTTCTTGGTATGTTCGCATACCAAGCATACCGTATCTGGGGTGAGTTTCTTAACCACTGTGTTCTTAGTTTTCTCATCCTTAAGATAGGGGTCATGATATCTACTTCATAGAGTTGAAGGTGTCGAATAAGATAGTGTATGTAAACTACCTAAAACTGCCTGGGATACAGTAGGTGCTCCTACTATGTAAAAGCAATATTAAATTTCCTATCCCTTGGTGCTTCTAGCCTCGATGCCCACCCATCTACCACATGTAGCTCAGAAACCAAAGAGCTGCTTTAGTTGAAGTGACATGTGGCCTGGGACAGTGGCTGTCTCAGTGGTAACCAGTCAGCCGGGTGAGTCATGGCCAGCAGAACCTCTGCTGCTCTGGGAACGAGAACTTGCAGCTGGGGAGGCACAGAAGTAGCTTTGGGGCATCAGTGACACTTGGGCTGGTCCCTAAGGGTGGTTAGGATTTAGACACATGGGCTAGGCCAGCAAGGTCTCATTAAACTTTCTGCGCTATGGAAATGTGCTGTAGTCTGTGCTAACACGTGTGGCTATTGATCACTGGCCATGTGGCTAGTGTGACTGAGGAGAGAATTTTACATTTAATTTTAATTAATTTAGATAGCCACATGTGGCCCGTGGCTACGGTATTGGGCAGGACAGGACCACAGGACGAGGCAGGGGGAACAGCAACAGTGGAATGACAGAAGAGGAAAACCGTGGGGGCCAGTGTGGGTGCAGCACGTGCTTCAGCTTGGCGGCAACCAAGCTGTGTGAAGGACACTGGTTGTACCAGTGGTGGGAGAGGGCCAGGGAGCAAACTCTGATAGTCAGTGTAAAGAGTTTAAATGTTCTTTTCCAAGCCATGGAAGCTAGTGCAGGTCTGTGAGCAAAGGAATGACAGCATGCTGCTCTACGTCAGAGCAATTGATTTGGCAGGAGGCAGGGGAGTGCAGTCTCTGATTTGACCAGAGAGAAGCTGGCAATGGAAGCCCCTTGAGAGTGTTACTGCAAAAACCCAGGTGAAGCTCTCAGTGCATCTGGGCCACCACGTGAACAGCTCTGCCTGGATTATCCTGTGTTATTCCGAGCCGGGTACTACCAAGAGATCCACTGTACAGACAAGGAAATGGGTTTATCATCAATGATGACACATATCCTCAAGTTAGTACAGAAATACAAATTTGAACCCTGGTCTGTTGAATTCCAAAGACCATAAAAGAAAGTATTTAATTCCACTCTACCTCTGTTTTAGATCTCCCTGGGCAAAGTAAGAGAAGTGGTCTCCCCTAGCAGTGAGATGGGATTGAGGAGACAGAGTCCACCCTATAGGTCAGGACTTGACATTAATCGGACTGGGTGTGGCTTTACTCAGGACCTGAGAAAAGGAAACTCTTGCTCTTCCAAACGCACTTCTGAATGGGACTCACTGTCTTTTGTCACACCCCGCCTCTCTCATCTTCCCACTGCCTTGGTGAAAGCCCATATTAAGCCATTGCTGAGCCCATTACCTTGCCTATTTGTGGGCCAGAAGAGTTATTATCTGCATTTGGGGAACTCTCCAGAAGAGTAGAGGCTTACTTCCTTTTTGAGATCTCTTCAGTTTGCAGGCAATTACCTGATGGCTTTTAATAGTGTGGTGTTAAAAACACCACTTCAAGAACCAGGATGCCTGTGTTTGAACCGTTACAGTCTTGGCTTTGAGCAGGTTACTGACAATACTACATATCTCATGGCCTGGTTTTAGGATTAAATGAGTAAAAGTACCTAACGTGCATAGAATGTGCATGACATTTATTATATATGGTTTACAATTTATTATATATGGTCGGCCAAAAACTGAGTGGGGATGGGAGCAGGAGTGCCCCAGGGTGGCCAGGAGGAGGAAGAAGCCACTCTCAAAAGACCACTTTAAAATATTTGGGTGTGAATCAAATGATGCTGATCAGAGAGAGAATGGAAGACCAATTTTCTAAGTTCAGACTCAACGTAATAGAGAAGCCAATCAAATGTAAACACATGCAGAGAAGTTACGCTGGGAGGGAAGCGAAAAGGAAAACTTGACAGGTAGTGGAAAGAACAGTTTCTCCGTGCGTGGGAGCAAACTTTTTGCACGTTCATGCAGATGACTGGGCTTAACCACAGGCCGGGTGTCTGCGGAGCTTCTTAAATCGCCACTTCAAGCTGTGCGTTCCGGTGGCCTCAGTGCTGCCACCTACAGGGCCTTCGAGGCAACGCGTGCCGTCCTTGGCTCCCAGGGCTCATGAGCTCCCTGGTACGGGTTTTAAATGCTTCTGCCCTAGATACAACAGTTCTGAAACACATTTCAAAACATTATTTCTAAAAGGGGGTTAGTGACAAATAAAATATGACAAAACTCCACACACAGAAATGTAGAAATGTCACATTAAGGCCGCACCATGTGCCAGGTACTGAGTTAGTGGCTTGGGACATGCTCTTGCATTTTATCCACATGAAAGATAGCATCAGCATTATTATCCCCATTTCAAAGTAGGTTAGGGAATCTAATACACAATTGTTCCGAACCTGCACCATTCACATTCCAGAGTCCATATATATATCACTTAACACAGTATCCAATAAATTATTTTTCCACCTTTCCCAAGCATAAAAGCATATACAATTGAGTTGACCCAACAGGATCAACAGTCACGGAGAGCTTCTGTTTGCACATGACAAATGCTGCTTACCTTGAGCTATTGTTTTGAAAATCTGGACTCCTCAAGTAAAGATGCTATGGCAGAAATATTCACTTATACAAAAGTGAGCTAGATCTTTATTACCAGGGCCCAAATCTTTGTCCATTTGTAAATTAAGCTATGTCTATTCATTCAAGCCAACCTGAATGAATTAATATTGTAGATAAACTACAAAACAAAGTGCCCTGTCTTGTTTTTACCAACTAAAACACTATCAATTAATCGACATTTGAGCACACTTATGCTATATTTATGCTACAAAGGTCATGTTTAAATTGACCATCCTGTGTTACTAACAGTGCTTCTTAAACTTTAATGTACATATTGTTCACCTGGGGACCTTGTTGAAAGACAGATTCTTTTTTTTTTTTTTTAAATTTCTTCTCTAGTGTTTTTTTTTTTTTTTTAAAGATTTTATTTATATATCTGAGACAGAGAGAATGAGAGAGACAGAGAGCACATGAGAGGGGGGAAGGTCAGAGGGAGAAGCAGGCTCCCTGCCGAGCAGGGAGCCCGATGCGGGACTCGATCCAGGGATCCAGGATCATGACCTGAGCCGAAGGCAGTCGCTTAACCAACTGAGTTACCCAGGCGCCCTGAAAGACAGATTCTGATCCAGTGAATCTGGGATGGGATCTGAGTTTCTGTATTTCTAACAAGCTCCCGGGGATTGCAGATGCTGCTGGTTCAGCAACCACACTTTGAGTTTCAAGGAATTTGAAGATCTTGAAGTTCCTTTGAATCATGAAAATAAAAATTTAATTTGTGGCATACTAATTATATTTTATTGTTTCCTAATGCTTTGGGAATCAGTATATATATTTTCCATCTAAAGTATTTTATCAACTAGAACACTGAATGTACCAGAATATTCTCTTCCTTCACCCAGGCTGGCTTATGTTCACTGCTAGATAAACCTGAAGGAATTTTGCCTTCAATCAAAGAGTAATTTAGCATCATGAAATTATTTTCCAAACCCTAAGGGAGAGTAATGATGACACTAACTTAAGAAAAATTTGTTAAAATTACACTTAACCACTTTTTCAGGTTTTTCAAACTGACTCTTCTGCCATCTAGGGAATTCACTACATGGAAGAGTAGAGCAGTAGATTCAGTGATTTAAAATGAAGAAGCATGTTTTCACATCACTCTGATCTGGGAATTCATTTATGCTTATGCTTATCAGAGTGTCCAGATGTTGAGTAGCAAAAAGTAACACATTCACATGTGATACAGAGCAAAGACTTGTTATGATGCCCAAAGGACAAGCTATTTATAGCAGTAAAGAATAAAGTGACCCATAAATAGACTGCCATTTACTTGTTTGTTTTGTCTGGCGTCCATTTAATGGCATCTGTTAGTGCTGCAATAGCTAATGCCCAGCAATTATTTCCATCCTGAACCTCACTGGGGAGGAGAAATGCAGTGGAACTAGATCCTCTGTTTGGAATTGATTCCCCGCCCCCCACATCAATTGAAATATTCAATAAAGGTGTTGGGTTCTCCCCTACTCCCTCCCATTTACACAAATAAAATATATACATTTAAATAGCTAAATATAAGTGACTGCCTTGTATGTCTCTATATTCTAGGGAATATAATGTCTCAAAGTAGGGTAGTGGAAATTATGGCAACCCTAACAAGAAGAAAATGAAAGTATGGTTACTTCGATGGGAACAGAGTACTTGTCATGCACACAGTAGTTTTTCAATATATGTGGATTGACTGCCTTGAACACTCTTAAAAATGAATTGCTAGGTGTGCAGAGACTGACATGGATTGTGAAGATAAGGGTAGGCGCCAGAGTGGGGAAACAGGCTCCTGATATCTCTGTCCTGGATCTGAGGGGTCCGGCAAGACAAGTCTTTTTTTCCCAAATTATCTACCTTTAGCTTTAGTGCTTTAGGTTGAGGTATCGATTATAGCAGGTGCTATAGTACTTAGATATCAGTATATTAACTTTGCAATTATTATTGTCAATAATATTTATGTTGACCAACATTTATTCAGGGCCAACTATGTGGCAGACTTCAAGCAGAAGGCAAAAGGCACCTCCCCGCCACCACCACCCCAGCTCAAGTTTGAAAAATCCAGAAGAGCTGGGGTCATGTTTTCAGTGCTGGGCCAATGAAAGTGGTCAGAAGGATGAGTGGTTATAATTGGCCCAGCTTGGGCCACATGATCTCCCTGTTTGTAAGAAGTGTATGGGGGCGGTGGCAGTGGGGAGGGGGTAATAATGACTGGCAAACCTCAGTAAAACCATGTATTTTGAAGAATGTTTCCCAGAGAAGGTCCTTGCTCTCCTGGAAAAAATTCATGTCTCCCACAGCTTTGGGCGAGTTACTTAATTTATTTGAACCTCGGTTGAAGAGGTTGTATAATGGAGTAGAATTAGATGCTTGTTGAGGGTCCTTTCATATCCCAAATCTCTAGTTTTCAGTTACTTTTTTTAATGTAGCACTTTATAAAATGATTTCACATTCAATCCTGACAAGCAGGCAGAGGTGATGGTATTTCACCCTCTTATTAGATGGAGAAACTGAGCCTTACAAAGTTAATTTGCCTCAAATCATTAGAATGCCAAGTGGCAGAACTAGGACTAGATACTAAGTCATTGGATTAGTTTCAAAGAATTCCCTTTGAATGCTTCCCACATTAGTGAAATTAGTTTTCTTTATTCCGTAATGACCACTAAATAATCTCCTGGGTAGCAAACTACTATATAAATTAAGCTCTAGTTAATGGGATAGTTTTGATGGATTAAAACTTGGGCACTGGAAATTTTTATTTTCTTGCCTTCTGAGAGATGCTGAGATTGTTCATTAATATGATTATTGTCTTTCTGATGGGATGTACTGGAAAGTATGGTTGGGGAAGGAAAAGCTACTGTGAATTCAAGTTGAAAGAGGATGCTTTTAGGAAGAGAGTGAGGGGAGAAATGGGAGGAACTGATTCTTATCTTGCAGCTCACAGGCACTTGATATTATGCCTTGAAGCTGATAGTGGTCAAGTAAGTCACTATTATTTGTTTTAAGATTTCCTTAAATAAATATTTACACCACACAATCAATGAAGTCTAGAAAGTCAATGGACTGTGTTTTATTTTTAACAAGCTTTAGATTAATTGTATATCCTCTGCATCTACAAACATCTATTAAGATAACTCTGAGAAATAGCTTAGAGCTCCTGACGACTTACAAGTACATCATTCTGGCATATAAAATTTCTAAGACCAAAGGGGAAAATAATCCTTGATTAAGAATGTATAAAAATGGGGCACCTGGGTGGCTCAGTTGGTTAAGCGACTGCCTTTGGCTCAGGTCATGATCCCAGGGTCCTGGGATCGAGTCCCACATCGGGCTCCCTGCTCTGCAGGAGGCCTGCTTCTCCCTCTCCCACTCCCTCTGCTTGTGTTCCCGCTCTTGCTATTTCTCTCTCTGTCAAATAAATAAATAAAAATCTTTAAAAAAATGTATAAAAATATGATTCAAAAGCCTTAATGCACATGCCTTTGTTCTGCCAATTAATGAATTTATCCTCAAGGAAATAAATATGAATAATAAAAGGATGTTCACTCAGGCGTCTCTTACAGTAGTCAAAAACCAGAAACAACTTAGATGGAAGATTATTTAAGAGAATTATGGTACCTTCATAAGATAGCAGGAAGGGAAGAATGAAGGGGGGGAAATCGGAGGGAGAGATGAACCATGAGAGACTATGGACTCTGAGAAACAAACTGAGGGTTCTAGAGGGGAGAGGGTGGGGGGATGGGTTAGCCTGGTGATGGGTATTAAAGAGGGCACGTTCTGCATGGAGCCCTGGGTGTTATATGCAAACAATGAATCATGGAACACTACATCAAAAACTAATGATGTAATGTATGGTGATTAACATAACATAATAATAATTTAAAAAATCTGTTATGGTACCTTCATAAAATAAAATATTATATAATTATTTAAAATGATGCAGCCAAAGAATAATTAGTGACAAAAACATTCACATAACTTAATAAGAACATGGGCTCCAGAGTCAGCCTACTTGGATCTTAATTCTAGCTCAACCAACTCCATGTTGTATGACCTTGAACAATTTACTTAATCTTTTGTGCTTGATATCACTCAAACATAAGATGGGGCTAATGATAGTACCTGCTTCAGCTCGTAGGGTGAATTGAATGAGGTAATATGTAAACTGCTTAGCACAAAGCCAGTCACTTTAATAAGATTATAAAACAGTACAACAAGAGTGCCTGGGTGGCTCAGTCAGTTAAGCGCCTGCTTTCAGCTCAGGTCATGATCCTGGGATCCTGGGATCGAGCCCCATGTCCTGATCCCTGCTTGGCAGGGAGTCTGCTTGCCCCTTTCCCTCTGCCCCCCACCCTGCTTGTGTTTGTCCTCTCTCTCTCTCAAATAAATAAAATCTTTAAAATAAACAACCACAAAAAAAAAAAAACTAAACTAAACCAGTACAACATTTTCTTTCTTTGATAATCTGTGTTTCCTACTTTGGGGGCCAATTATTTTGATAATTCGGTAATGAAGAAGAAAATATAAAAGTTATTTTAAAAATTATCTTAAACATTTTAATTGTGGTAAAATAGACATAGCATAAAATTTACCATCTTAACCATTTTACGTGTACAGTTTGGTAATATTATGTATACTCACATCATTATGTAACTAATTTCCAGAACTCTTTCCATCTCCCAAAACTCTACCCATTAAACAACCCCCATTCCCCCCTCCCCTCAGCCCCTGGCAGTTACCGCTGTATACTTTCTGTCTCTATAAATTTGACTACTCTGTGTGGTTCTTGTAAGTGGAACTGCACAGTACTTGTCTTTTGTGACTGGCTTAGGTCATTTAGCATAATGTCCTTGGGGTTCATCCAGGTTGTAGCATGTGTCAGAATTTCGTTCCTTTTTAAGGCTGAATACTATTCTATTTTATGTATCTAGTACATTTTGTTTATCCATTCATCCGTTGATGAACACTTGCTACCTTTTGGCTATTGTGAATAATGCTGCTATGAATACAAATGTTTAAAAGTTTTTTTTTTTTTTTTTAAGAAAGAATAAGTTACCCTGAATTTCCTAAAACTCACTAGACATAAGTAAACAGGCACTATGGCTGATTGAAATCCTGGATCTGTTCTTTGGCTCTGAAAGTGCTGCAATCTTTAAATATCAGATTAATACATTTAGCTTTTTATTGGGCATTTATTCTTTGTCTTCAGTTGTAAATTATTCAGAAGATTGTATGTTTAGTGGAGAATAACAAGGAAAAATACAACTAACGAGGGCTGGAAAAAGACACTGCTTTCCTCTCATGTTCAGAAAGTCAGAGGTAGTGAGTCCAGGGCTCATTTTGCATTTCATATCCGAGTTTAATCTTCTCTCTTCTTTCTTGCTCTTCCATGTCCTTAAAGCTTTTTTTTTTTTTTTTTAATTAAAGCTCTTTTCATGGGACAAGGTGGTTGCTAGAGTTCCAGCAGCATTATTTATGCTTATATTCCAGCCATCAGGAAGAAGGAAGAGTATGCCCGCCCCCCCCCACAAGACACTTTCCATTCTATTCTATTGGTCAGAACTTCGTCATGGAGTCGCTACCTGTCAGAGAAGCTGAGGAAAGAGGTGTTTATTGCTGGTAAGCCATATATGCACTGCACAAATTAGGGGTTCTGTACTGAGGAAGAATGGATACTGGGGGACAGCCAGGAGTCCCTGCCAGTCTCATACATGTTAACTAGCATCCTGGTGGTATACATTGTTAGGTAGGTAGTATTGAACAATTTTTCTCTGAGTCTATAGATAATCTCGAAAAATAGTTCTGAGGCAATGGTGATTTTCTCTGCTCTGTTGATGTTTACTCCAAATGAGACTGATTTAAAGTCTTGTAGGAGAGCTTATAAAACCTCGCACAGAATGATCAAGGCATTAGCTTAATATCCTGGTGCCTGAGGTTTGTGTTGCGATTCCTTCAACTGTATCCACCACTCCAGATAGATAGGGCTGCAGCTTTGGTGCCAGTGAAGCTGGTGACTGGGCAAAGCGGGTTTGGGGAGTGATTTCCCAGAGAGAATGTGGAGAAGAAGACCCTTTTCTCAAAGATTATTCTCTATAAATGTGCAACCCTGGTGCCTACCTAGTGATGGAGTCAAATTTATATCTGATTTTTATAATCTCCAATGTCAAATGATTTCTTTATTAGATATTTTAGATGTTGAAGGAAATTAGAAAACATCTTTGAAAAATAGCTCTTCTAATGTGGGTGTTTCGGCTCACGGGTATTTAAGTGAGTAAGTACTATGTGAGACAGGCACACCTTACCTCATTACTCATGGTGTACCATCATCCCTGAGGCAGGGGTTGTGGTAAGGTCAGAGGTGGGTGAGAGCCAGGGAGGGAGTGAAGGGGACTTCAGATACTACAATATTATTTCAGAGATAAAACAAACAAACAAATAGTGATTCTGTTATTTGGATGCAACTGTGTCTAAAAATGCCTCAGTTCTATCATCTTCACCAAAATGCCCTGCTTTAGAAATGGATAAGCTCTTTAGTGAGTATAGTCATATGAAAAGAACCTTAAGGTTACAAATAATGGAGAAAATAATTAATTGAGAAAAAGATCAGGTTAACGACTTAGCAAGCCAATTTTAATATTCATCATTTAAATCAAATAGACCAATAATGGTGCTTTTGTCATTGTCCCCACTCTCCCCTCCCCCACGAAGAAGTAATTTCAGAGCCTCTGACTTCTTGGAAGGACAGGAGAGCCCTCTGGCAGAATCTGGAGGACTTCTCACCAGCTGCAATGGTGGAGGCACCCTTTCCCAAAAGACAAGAAAGTAAGCAAACCAGTAGCAAAGCCCAGAAAAGAGTGCAGGTCTTTAACATTTAGTCTAGTGATCTAAGAGCACATTCACTGTACAACTGGTGAGCTAGGTTGTGGTCTGTTTTTTACTGTCTTAGAACTCCTTGGTGCCAGTTCAGTTCAATTGATATTGATAGGTTGACACTTACTGTGTCAACTCTGTAATTTTAATTTGCATTGTATCTAAAACATCCAGTGGTGCTTTCCTATAATTCCTATGACTTAAGAAGGCAGGACATTTGTAACAGAAAGTTCTATGTCCAAGAACCAGAGGAACTCTGTGAAAATGGGCTATGCCATAACTAGCTGAGTGACCCTGGGCACGTCATTTACCTCGTAGCTCTCAGATTCTCATTTTTAAAGTGAAAGGGCAGGAAGTTGGTTTATATGATCTCTAAGTGCTTAAAAAAATAGAAACAGCATTTCTACTTTCATCCCAAGAAGAATCATCTAGCCATTGCTACAGAGGTTGAGAAACTGATTCATGTGTATTATGCGCCACATCACCCGAACCCTTTCAAACAGATGCAGGTGGAAATGGTGCTCTCCCATATCATCATTAATAATGCTACTTGTGCAGACTGCTGAATATGCCTGCAGGAATAATTTCCTTTCTAAAGAAATGTAGTCTGGTTGTTTTAAAGAATTAAGCACTGCAAATGGCAAGATCTCATTCCTTTTGATGGCTGCATAATATTCCATTGTGTGTATATATATATATATATATATATATATATATATATATATATATATACCACATCTTCTTTATCCATTCATCTGTCGATGGACATCTTGGCTCTTTCCACAGTTTGGCTATTGTGGACATTGCTGCTATAAACATCGGGGTGCACGTACCCCTTCGGATCCCTACATTTGTATCTTTGGGGTAAATGTATGGCAATTAACATAACATAATAATAATAAAAAAATACATAAAAGAAGAAAAAAAAGAATTAGGCACTTACTCCATGGCAAACTTCATGTTGCTTATCTGGGGTAGAATCTTTAAGTGCTGCCTCTAGATTCCTCGTGATTTCCAAGGCTGCCCACAGCTCCTGCTCAGCCAACAGAGAGAGCCATTTGAGTGACTACTCCCCATTCTCTTTTTTTTTAAATTTTTTTTTTGGGGGGGGACTTAAATTTTTTTTTAAATTTTTTTATTCTTATGTTAATCCCCATACATTACATCATTAGTTTTAGATGAAGTGTTCCATGATTCATTGTTTATGCATAACACCCAGTGCTCCATGCAGAACGTGCCCTCCTCAATACCCACCACCAGGCTAACCCATCCTCCCACCCCCCTCCCCTCTAGAACCCTCAGTTTGTTTTTCAGAGTCCATCGTCTCTCATGGTTCGTCTACCCCTCCGATTTCCCCCGCTTCATTCTTCCCCTCCCGCTACCTTCTTCTTCTTCTTCTTCTTTTTTTTTCTTAACATATATTGCATTATCCCCATTCTCTTTATAAACTGTGTGTCTCCTGGTTGTTCTTCTCTACTCTTGCCATGTTGCGCTTCACCTACTAAAGCTCTCCTTTTGCAAGGCTCAGCTTCTGTACCACCTCCTCCAGGAAGCTTAATTTCTTCTTTAAACTTCCACAGCAGGGCCTGTTATCTCCTTCTTTTACACAGTAATGCCCCTTTATCCGTGGTTTGGCTTTTTCTGCAGGTTCAGCTGCCAGTGGTCAGCCGGGGTCTGGAAGCAGATGATCCTCCTTTTACGAATCATCAGAAGGTCAATAGCCGCCTAACTTACCTCACGATGCCTACGTCATTCGCCTTTCTTCATCTCATCACATAGGTGTTTTATCATCTCACATCATTGCAAGAAGGGTGAGTACAGTACGATAAGATATATTGAAAGAGAGAGCACATTCACATTTTATGACAGTATATTGTTATAATTGTTCTATTATTAGTATTGTTGATTTCTTGCTGTGCCTAATGTAAATTAAACTTTATCATAGGTATGTATAGAAAAAAAAACCCATAGTATATATATATATATATATAGGGTTTAGTACTATCTGTGGTTTCAGGCACCCACTGAGAGTCTTGGACCTTATTTCCCTGCAGATAAGGGGAAATTACTACATTCATTCCTATCTTCATTTACAAACATGCTTTATCTCCTTCACTAGATGGTAAGTTTCTTAGTAGCACCACCACTTATCCTGATCAAGTCTAAAATGCCTAGCCTGATGTCTTTTATAAAGCAAAACCCTCGCACATTTATGGAATACTTTTGGCCCTCCCTAGTGGTTGGTATCACAATTCCTTTACCCTTCTGCCTTTTTGATGGATCTGTTTATTTCTATTTTTAGGAAGCTGGGTTGATGCAATTTCTTTTGCTAAATTATATATTTGGTTGGATTTTTCAGTGCAAATTCAGTGTCATAGTTTCACAAGGAGATGAGAATTTCAACTACCACAGGCTTGATTTCCTTTTAGTCGGATTAGGTTAAATATTTTATTTTAAAGAGGATGAGACAGCACTTGGTCTAACTGCGAATGGAATGGTCCTGAGTTAGACAATGGTCTTTGAGCCCCATTATCTCCTTCTCCTTTAAAAATGTTATAAACAGAGCCAAACGCACACTGTGTTCTTTTGATTTCAGTCAAGAGAGTTTTGGGATTTGGATGGTACCACCATTTGTTTTAATTGTGAAAGCAGATTTATGTGTTATTCAGAGGCCTCCTCCTTCTTTTCTTTCTTTTTTGACCCTGGAATATCTCAGCTTTGGGCAGATAGAGACCAGTCGGCAGCTGATAGACCATCAGTTGAAGGGGTGGTGGCCGCAGCAGCGAATGTGTGCAGACACGTTCTGATAAGCCCTTTGGGGAGAAGGATGCTCTTACAGAAGTAGGCCCCAATTGCTGAAAAGGCAGCAAGGGAAATCACTGGTGGCAGCTGGTTAGAACAAACAGGAAGAGGAGACAGGTTTGCCAAAGGCTTCTGTACATCTCTCCCATTTGTAAGCTTCCAGGCAGATGAAAATGTTTTCCAGGTGGTTTTTGGATTTGTTCCTTCGGGGAGAGTTTCAATGCACCCCAAAGCACCGTGCCCCTGGTTAGAGAAATGCCACACACACTTAGATTCCATCATCAATACTTTTGTCACCCAAACCTTTGAGGATGTGTGGCTGGTGCCAGGGAGGAAGGCACATCAGAGTAACTCCTGCGTCCTCTTCAGATTTCCTCCAGTTCCATAATGTGTGTTTATCCAGATCTACTGCTCAAGTCAGGGGTGATAAAATGTCTCTCAGCCTCCCCGTTATCCCTAGTTAAGTTGTGAGTAACATCTTTATCTAAAAACCCCATGCAGAGAGAATCTTTGTAGATTGAGAAGGTAGTGGTTTCAACTGATTGTACTGATCTGTAGTCATAAAAGTTTTTATTTTTTAATTAGTCACTATGGATTGGGAAGTAAGATTGGGTTTAGAGGGTTTTTGTTTTTGTTTTTTACGATCTCTTTCTTTATAGTTAGTAAACACATTAAACACATTCTGATTTTCAGGAAGCTGCCTGGCCATGGCAGTCATCTGAGGGGGAAAAAAAACCCCCCAAACAGTCACACGTAATCTTTCTTCTCTTTTAAGTTTTACACTAAAAATCTGTTTTGAGAGGGAAATGGAGCGTGCTAAGCTAATGATAGCTTTCCCTTCCCTTATTTTTTCCATGTCAGAGCAATGTGCTCCTATCAGCTCCTATCAGTGTGGGGACTTTGGCAATGCCGCATTAAAACATGAAAACAAATAAACAGCACCCCACCCCCAGTCATGGAGTGTTTAAGATGGAACTAGACTAAATGGGTTAGCAAACAGACTAATTTATTTTTAAAGGTAGAGTTTCTGAGACTGAAAACAATCGTCTTTGCCGGGAGACTGTTAGGTGCGTCCTGCTGAGAAAAGTGCTTGGCTAGTCGAAGATTGCCCTTTGGATCCACCCAGACGTGATGTGTCGGAGGATCAGCGCACGCGGGACCTGATTTCCATCCTTGGGGATAGGAAGCCGGCTACCCAAGGTGAACTCCGAGGACAGCTGATTATCAGATCCCAACATTTGCCCAACGTCCCCTAAATGCCAACCCGCGCCTTCGCAATCTGGTTACAAAAATTCTTCTCCCCTCCCCCCTCCATTGCAACCCCTCTTTGAGCAGAGGGTGGTACGGCTTGGGCAGAAAGCCGCGATTCGGACGGAGGATATCCGCGGGGCTTGCGGTCGGGCTCGCCGACACCCAGCGCTGCAGAGGCAAGAAGGGCGCAGCCAGGCTGCGACGGCTACAAGAGCTCCAAGCTCTCGAGGCCGCCGTGGCGTCCCCCGCCCGCCAGAGATTAGCCGCCCGGCAAGTCCCTCCCTCTTTCGCGGGTGAATGAATGATTAGTCAAACAGCACCTCCCCGCCCCAATGAGCCAGAGGTTGGAAGGGAGGAGTCTTGGAGCGACTGTTCCTCTTTTTTAAGGGCCCAAAGCGTTCGCCTCTGTGCTTTTATTAATCGACCTTGCATGTCGTTTCAACTTCTGTCCTCCCTAGAGTCAGGACGCGCAGACACATAAGCCCAGAACACTGGTGTCGAAGACGCCTCGCCCCTCTGTGCGCTCAGCGGGGCAGTCCGCTGGTGCGCCCCCGCCAGAGGGAAGCAAAGCAAGGAGTGAAAAGTTGCTGGGCCCCTCCTGCGCCCCTTCCCAAAGCTGGGGGCACCTGGGAGACAGCAGGGTGATGAGGCACCCCTGCGCCCCATTTTCTGCTTTCTCATAGGGTTGGGGCACCCTGGCGTGAGCAGGAGTGGTGTGGCATCCCCTGTTAGGGGAGGGTTCCCCCGGGAAAGGGAGGAGGCACCGAGCGCGCCGGGCGGTGGAGACACGCCTGCCCGGCTCGGACCTGCGCTCCGGGGTTGGCGGCCTCCCGCGAGGGGCTGGGGAGCCGGCTGGACGCCCGGCTGAGACGTGTCCGGGGCGCGGGGTTCCTGCGCCCGGGCGCCACCAGCGGGTTCCGGGAGGCGGCCGGTGCGCCCCTGTCTTGGGCGCGGGAGCGAGCGCGCGCGCGGGTCGGGCGCAGAGCCGGCGGGGCCGGCGGGAGGTGGGGAATGCAGGAGTGGAGGACGCGGCGGCCGCCGCAGAGGCAGCGCCCCGGGCAGTAGCTGCAGCCCGGGCGGCGGCGGCGGAGCGGCTGTGCTCAGTCTGCAGCGCAGCCTCTCTGCTCGGCCTATCTCCGGCTGCTCCGACATCCCCTTCCTCCCGGCCCAATCTCTGGCGTAGGGTGGCCGACGACTAAGCCGCTGCGAGCAAATCCCTAAAAAAAAAAAAAAAAAAAAGAAAAAGAAAAAAAAAAAGCCGCATTGGAGGAGCCTGGCCGCAGGACCCCTCCTCCCTGGCGCCCCTCACCCCTCGCTCCCCCCCCAACCCCCCCGCTCCCGGGCGCCCGCCTCCCTCCTTCGCGGACTGTCTCCCGACTCGCCGGCTGAGAGCCCTTTTTGACTGCGAGCGGCGGTAGCGGAGCAGAGGCGGCGGCGCGGGACCTGCAGTCGCCCGGGATTCCCTCCAGGTGACGATGCTCTGGTTCTCCGGCGTCAGGGCTCTGGCTGAGCGTCCCTGCCGGCGCTCGCCCGGGATTACCTGCTGCGTCTTGCTGCTGCTCAATTGCTCGGGGCTCCCCATGTCTCTGGCTTCCTCCTTCTTGACAGGTAGGGGAGGAGGCGGGAGGGACCGGCCCTCCGGGACACTGGCTTAGTACCTGGGAGAGGAGGCGCTGGCTTGCCCCGGGGACGGGAGGGTGGGGAGCGAGCACCTTGGCGCCTGCCACTCGCTGGCCGATGGGGATGAAGCGAAGTCCGCCGTGTTAAGGGGTGGGAAGGCAGTGAGTAGGTTAAGGGATGGAGGACCGAGAGGCTGTTAACACGAATATAGTGATGATAGAAATTCTTCTGTTTGAATTTGAGAAATTTCTGTATTTTTGTTTTCCTCAGCCCCTATTTTGATTTCTTCTCCTCCAGTGCGTATCAAGGAAAAAAATCGCACCGTTTTCCACACATCCTTCTTTCTCACTCTGTAAGGTTCCAATATAGCTTCTGTGTTCGCAGTGCTTTTTTAAAGCACTAGCTCTCCAGACTTTGAATTTAAAGAAACCGTCATATTTAAAAAGGGTAATACTAGCAGAATAAAATAATGGTATGCTTTCAGGCAGGTGAAGACCTCAGCTGCTATTCTGAAGGACATACTTTACTGACACCTGGTGCAGAAAAGAAAATATTAAGTCAATTTTTAAGAGAAGAGGCGAGAGATTGTTTCAAAAAGTGATTTAAACTCAAGACAATCTGAGGCAGATTCATATAAAGGCCTGTTCGTTGACGCAGTCCTGAGTTTTGTTCAGCCCTATTGTCCACTTTGAAATTTTTTTTTTGCATATGGGGGTATGTGTTTAGTTGAAATACCTTCATCAAGGAGGAGTATTATTAAAGATTCAGTGAAATAGTTGGATTTGTGCTTAAGCCATCTGAGAGCAGAAAATCTATCTCTATATGACAGTCTTTTTTTTAAAACTTCAAATAAAACTATTTAAAATAATTATTTTTTGGGGGGGGAAATTTGTTTTTGTTGAGTTTGATAATTTAAAACTCATTAGGGATTTCTGAATTTGGTAGTTGCTTCAAAAAAAGATTAGTGTAAAATTAGATGTTTGCAATAATGCCATTAAACAAAATTTAAATTGATTATTATTTTTTTTCATTTCAGGTTCTGTTGCAAAGTGTGAAAATGAAGGTGAAGTCCTCCAGATTCCATTTATCACAGACAATCCTTGTATAATGTGTGTCTGCTTGGTAAGTATAGAGATCAGGTAATGTGAAGTCAATTACTCCCTTTGACAAGGTGAATCCATTAAACGTAATAATATAACCAGATCTTAAAAATTGTTTTTAGTCCTTACAAAACTGCACATAGCTGGTGAGTTGAATTCAGCTGAATTTCTGAGTTTTATAACTTTGGTAATTTATGTTTCATGAGGTTTAGGATTCTTATTTTTGACATCATCCTTATAGAAAAAAAATTAAGATGGACTTTGTATAACACTGTCCCAGTGATAATTACTGTTGACACTCTTAGTTCCCAGAGTGGCTGTTGCCACCAAATCATAGGTGCCATCAAACTTTCTGCCTTGGTTCTATCATCTTAGTGAGAAAATGATGAGATAACATTTAGGTATAAAGGTCAGGGATAAGATATGTGACAAAGGGTAAGAGAGGTGACAGTTACAAAGAAGAAACTTGAGGACAAGATGTAATCTTGGATTTCTTTGCCTGTTTTATACCCTAAGATCTCAAAAACAGTCTTTATATTTCTGATCTGGAAGCATGAGTCAGAAAAGACATTCTATCCCTAACAGAGAATGACACTTGGCTGTCGGCTGCTTAGTTAACACTGGCAGTGACAATAGATTCAAAAGCATAATTTGTTGCCATTTATTTTAGTTTAAGAGTTAATGATAAGATCAAATGAGTAACCACATGGGGGAGATTAAGTTATATGAACAAGAAGTTCTGAGATGAAATAGGGACTCACAAGGAGCAAAATTTTTGCTTCAGAGTGTTTTATATGCCAATCGCCATTGGCAAAACTTGGCTAAGAACTACACATCACAAAACCCTACTGGAAGAACATTCAGGCAGTCAAATGCAAAGCCCCAAAGTGATAGATGACTACTAGTTATCAGATCAACATGCTGTATGGAACTGGGGAGGGGAGTCTTCTCAATTTAGGGGAAAGCCAAGCCATCTGGGTTTAAACTACCCAAACTTTTTCATGACAAGGGATGAGGTCAATGTTGCAAAATGATAAATGAGTGAAGGTGAATGCCTGTATCAGATGATTAGCAGGTTCTGAAGACTAAGGGAATCAACAGACAGATATAAAAATGCAGTACATCTGCTGAGATGGTAAATATTGCTGCCTTAATAAAAGCCGAGAGGAGGGGCTCTTTGGATTTTGTTTATGAGTTGCCATGTTCATTAGTGATCCTTCACTAAAGGACCTGTTGAGAAGAAACTTGGTGTTTAAATTTTGTATCCATTTTATATTTACAGATGTGGTGTGTGTGTGTGTGGGTGGGGGGTGGAGAGGGAGAGATAACCTTCCCGGTTCATTGATCTTATCTGTATAACACGAATGAATTATTTTATCTTAATCTCTTAAGATTTTGGGGGTGGGGAATTCCTGAGTAACATTTAAATGTGCTTGGAGCTCCACATGTGAAAATACTGTTTTACTCCTCAGCAGTCTTACTACTCATGAAATTTAAACATACAGTTTGCAAACTGTATGTTCCCAAGTAACATTATGAAAAATTCTATACAGAACAATCCCCCTTCTCAGTATTCTCCTCAGGGTGGAAAATAGTGCCTTTCTCTGAAAGCACAGCCTTACTGATAATAAGATAGATGTTAGAATCCTGCCATTTTGAAGCTAAAAGAATGAATCTGAAGAGAAAAGATGAATGAATTGGAATTCAAGTGGGAATGATTACTTATCCTGGAAAAGTATTGATTAAGCTCAGAAGGACAATTGGTTCATTTATATCTAACATTTAGAGGTATCTGCTTTGAGTGAAAGCTGTCAGAAATCCTTTCTAAACAGGTGAAGTCACGACTCTAGCATCCAACTCACTTGTTACTTTGTAAGATGCCTCAGAGTTCTTTCAGGAGCCAAAAGGTCCAGTGATATGTTACCCTGACCTTGCAGGGGTGTAGGATTAGGGGACCCCAGCTGTCATAGTTAGTGCTTCCCAAACATTTGTAATGACTTGATAAAATTGAGAAGGAATAGAGGATTGGCCACTTCTATATTTGTGTGTGTTCTTGTAAGTTTCCAAGGGACCCACTGCAGAACAAGGATTTCAAAGCACCCCAGCCTGCTGTGAGGCTGGTTGGCGTTTTTACACTTAGGTTGGAAGGTAGCCATATTTAGCAGATAGATAATATCAGTGGTAGCAACATTTATATCGTTGGCACTTATCTAAGCCTACATTATTTCATTTAACCTCCACAAAAATCCTTTGAAGCCCTTTACCCCCATTTTACAGACAAGGAAACTGAGGCTAAAGGAGTCTCCTAGCTTGTGAAGTTCATATTTTAGTAGATAGAGCTGGAACTAGCTCTCGGTTTCATCTGCCTCTAGAGCACATCCCTATAATTGAGTGGAACAGGCTATTTGCTTAAAGATGTGAAAAAGCAAGAAAAAATTAAATTGTTGAGTTATTTTACTTCTTGGTACTGTGTGAGTTATTTTGTTTTTCTCTTTTGAGTCTTTTTGGAGTTCAGTTAGCTAACATTTGTTAATCACATTATATGAAAGGAAAATCTCGTTATGATTTCAGTTGACTTGCAGGGAGCTTTAGTTGTGAGCTAGTTTTATGTATGTACATTAAAAGGGTATGTAATAGTCAAAACTGTACTTTGGATAAAGAAAATAGTCATATTTAGTTTGTGTTGGTCCAGCCTTTTGGCAAAAAGGTACTTAAAGCTGAGCACAAGCTCATATCTTATTTCATAACATGTACTAAAAAAAAAAAAAAAGCTAACCTCAACGTATGCTTAAAAAAAGACGTAAAATGTTACAGTTGGGAGGAAATAGGTGGCACAAAGTCCTGTATATAATTACGGTGTAAAAGCTTGAAAAACCCCACAAAATCAACTTGGCCTGATTTAAACTTTTAAGCTCCGAAATGTTTTAAAGGTGGAATGAGCTCATTTCTGTGGGAATTTTGAGGATGACAGCAGATGCAGTGGCCACAGCAAGCAGAACTGAATAATTGTATTCTCATTTATCCTCATCTGCTAAGGCCCAGCATCTTGCCAGAATCAGCTGTGATCCAAGAATAACCTGTCTGTTAGCTGGTGATGGATATAGTTTTAAAGTGTAGGAGTCAAAAAGCTTCAGTTCATCTATTCAAGGGGAAGGTGAGAAGTTGGACCACTGTCATGAAATTGAGGGAATCTGGTGGGCACTTTAAACATGCACGTGCTCCATTGTTTAGTTAGAAAGCAAAGCGTGGCTTTTCCCCGCCTTAAAAAATGGTCTTTTATGGGGCTGGGAAGAAAAGGCTCAGACTTACTGCTGTTTTGTATGATTCCCGCCCCCCCCCCCTTCTGCTGGAATTTCCCTCCCAGAATGCCTAGGAAAACACATGGGTGTGCCTTTCTTGAAGTATGGTGATAAGTCACCTTCAGATAATGAACCCAGAGCAATTCTTGGGATCTTTTGGGCATCCCCAAATCCACCAAGTGTGCCTGGGAGGTGGTACTCCTCCTTCTTGTCCCTTTCCACCTAACTGTCACATAGAAGGAAGCAGGACAAGCCAGTGAGTTCGGCCCGGTACTGGAAACCTGAGAAAACTTTGGGGGCCAGGACTCAGAAAACCAGAAGTCAGTCAGAGCTTAGTTTGGCATACATTTGTTCAGCAAAAAACATTATTCTGAGGTTTAAATTTCCTCTTTTAAATCCAGAGGTGCAATGTAGAAATGGACCCTCTGCTCATAAAAAGCAATGTGAAATTTGGTGTTACAAGAAGGGCGCCTCCACCTATCTTGGAGTCAACCAAGTGGTGAGAACAGAGGAGACTTTGTCTGCTGTCTCCTACTTTTTAATCACAAAAATCTTCTGTCACTAAACAAGTAGCTACCAGCATCTTCGGTTGTCTGGGGTGCCTTATCTCTGTAAAAATCTCATTTTTTTATTGTTTAAGTTAACTGGCTAGAGGGTAGATATCTATTATCTGAACAAGTGTTAGGCACATGTTTGAGAATGAGGGAGATAATGTTGTATCAGGATTCAATTTGTGTGTGTGTGTGTGTGTGAGGGGGTGGGGAGAGAGAGAGAGAGAGAGAAAGGAAATATGAAGTAGTCTACATGTGTTCAGATACTGCCCTTAGTATGGCGCATATACACAGATTGCCATATTTTTTGAAAATTGTTTCGTATCATGTTTAGACTTTGGATGCTCACTAAGGCAGTGATCGGGATGTGTTTGTTTGTTTATTTATTTCCTGTTTAGAAGGTGTTCTGATTAATTTCCTTTCCACACAATGGTGTATTCAATAGAGCAGTTTTAAGGGGAGGTAACTTATTTATAGCATTGTGCTGGCAAGTTCACCAGTACCAGCTCTGAGGCAGTTATTTCTACCCATGCTTTACTGAGGCTGAGAGAGGCCGAGCAAATGTCCTGAGGTTATACCGTTCCTAAGAGACAGATGGGGATGTGAATCGAGTGCTTTCTCCACTAAACCGATTTACTTTTACTAGTTGTTTACTATTTAAAAACACCTATAAATACTTCCAAGGGCTTCAGAGAGTTATTTCAACCTCTGCAAAGCTGACAGAGGCTCTCTTTGGGGGCGGTTAGAGTGATTTTGGTCTTGTAACACACACCAATTCTGGAATTTGGGGGGGCCCTTTCAAAGGAAGACCTGCAGTTCAGGCAGCTTTTGTCTGGCATTGCATCATATTTTGGCAAAGAGCTTGGGTGCTGGCATCAGACAGGCCTGGGTTCCAATCTAGGCTCTGTTACTCACTGGTGGTGAACTTGGGAAGGTCGCTTTACCTTTTGAAGGCTTGGTTTCCTCATCTGGAGAGCGGGATGAACGTCCATACGAAGCTCAGAGAGCTGCCATGAGAATGAAGTGAGCGGCCTCATGGAAGGCTTGGCCCAGAGTTTGGCATGGAGTGAGCTCTCTAGAATGATTCATTGTTGTTGTTGTTGATGATGACATTATTGTTTAAATTCTTATTTCCTCACATGGAGTAGGATGCAAAGTTTCATCAGAAAAGGAAGAAAAAAAAAAAGAAGAAAAAGCATGGGGATAATGATTCCAAGCCCACCCATCATTATGAATGAACAGGGCTAAGTCAGGAACATTTGTGGGCTTTTCTGTCCCTCCAGACTTGGACTGGGCTGATCTAGACGGCTTCCTTATTGGTCCAGTGGTCTGCGAGCCCTGGTGTAAGTTTTCCCCTTGCTCTCCATTAAACACTAAAAAAACTTTCCATGGAAGAGGGGCCTCGTTTTTCTGCAGAGTATTTACATCTCTATGCCTGTGGGGTCACCTTCACTTGTACTTTTATTGGCAGAGGGATAGAGTTGGGACTCAGGAGCGCCGTAATTCTGGAAAAACTGCCTAGTGGTCTGGCAGCATGGGGATTTTCCTGGCCCGCCTCGTGGAAGTCTCTCAACCCCGTTCCAGACCTGAGTGGGTTTTTGCTGCCTATTTACTCGTGTGCTCCCCTTCCCCATTCCCATCCCCATCCCATTTCAAAGATGCTTTCATTTCATTCGTAGACTCTGGCCTTTCAAGTGCACACCAGTGGTAAACTGTGTTTTAAGTGTAGGAAATGATGCTGAGGAAGGGGAGCCCTTCTGCCGATTGGGATACCGATATGGTGAGGCAGAAGAGGAAGACATAGTTAGAAACGTCAGGCAAGGCAAAACGATGGAAAATAAAGTGAATTAATAGAAATTTGTGGCACCAATAAAGGATATCACTTTTTCGCACCCTCTTCTGTGGCACTTCTGTCCAGCTGATGGTATATTGACTCCTTTGTGATAAAAAGAAGACGAATAATGCCACCTTTCATGGCGCCGGGAGGTCAAGTGTGCTTGTTGAACTTAGTTAAGATCAGCAGATGAGCTGAGTGTATATTTTAAGACCTCTTGACTCCCAGATCTAATTCTATAAAACACTACTCAAAGCACTAGGGATAGCAGGTTATAATTTCAATAATATTATTCTTTCTTCCTTCTCTCCACACTTCATTCTCCCCTTCCATTTTATTTTATTATTTTTAGCCTTTTCTGTGTTTGAAGCATTGTGCTGGTTGGGCACCTCGGGGAGGCAAAGACCAACAGGACAGATTCTTGCCCACAACCTAATGGGGGAGAAAGACCCAGGCATAAATAAGTTCCACAGGAGTGACAGAAAGAGCACTATAATCGACTCGAACCCAAGTACTAAGGGAGTTGCAGTTGAGTTCTGACTGGATTACCTGGGACCCTGACAGGTGGAGGAAAGCTGGTCTTGGCAAGGCATTGTCGGAGGAAGGGCACAGAGGAGTGTGTGCCTGGGGACTATGGAGTGGGCCGAGTCCCGCGCGCCTGAAGCTCTGGTAGAAGCTGGAGGTAGAAAGCTGGGTGCAATAATAAGGAGATCGGTTCCACTCATGTAATTGGGAGGATTTCCTATTTTGGTGCAGCCACATGACACCATCAGATGTGTTTTCTATAAGTGCCTCGAGGATTTTCCGTGGGCATGTCTCAAGTGTGGAGAGGCTGGGGTTTGGACAGCGGCCTCCAGGGATGTGTTGAGAGCGGTCAGGCGAGGTCAGGCGAGAGTAAGCAGCAAGCCAGTGAGAGCAAGGAGCATGGGCAGTGGGAATGGAAGGAGACATGGGGGTAAACCAATGTTGCTCATTCTTTTGAATTTCTTTAACCACCTTCCAGTTCTAGAATATGTGGTTTAAAAGACTCCAGGCCACACCCAGCAGGACAGGAGTTAAAATGCAGTGTCATTATGGTAGAGTGATGCGCTAGGGTGTATCTGTAGCAGTCACTTTGCTAATCACTTGGTGCCTCTAGAGCAGGGTGCTGCCACCTGAAGAGTTTACTTTCCAGAGCAGCCTTTTCAAAATTCCATTTTTGCTCTCTATTGTTGCATGACTCATTTGGCAAATTATTGCATCTGTTAGATATTGCCATGATAGTATGTGGTAGCACAAATTTTATGCAATAGTCAAAATTGTGTAGCCCCCCTTAAAAAAGTCTATCAATGTGCTGGGACCCCTAGACTTGCAGAGGAATTTTAGAGCCCAAGTTGATAGAACTTGACAATAGAACAGATGGCAGAAGTGAGAGATGGGGTGAATTAGAGGGAATTTCGAGAGTTCTACCGGTGGTATAGACAACGTAGGAAGAGAAGAGGTCACTGATGTGGGTGCGTGAGAATGAGTTTAGGCCTGATGAGTTGGCTTTGATGACCTTCCAGGTAGAAGGGCCCAGTAGGCTTGGTAGAGAAATCAGGACCAGAGGAGAGAGACATCTGTTAACTGCCTGAATTGAAATACACTTCAACACTTTGGTAATAAATTATTTGTCTACATTGAGCTTTTAAGCAATGGGCCTACAAGGTAATTAGAAGAAGGGTTATATTTAAGGGAAGGGTAGAAAAGGAGAAACCCATGACAGAGATTGAGAAGTAGTTATAAGAGAAGGAGCAGAACCAGGAAAGTACAGACCAAGGCTGAAGATGTTTGAAGAATAGAAAGACCAGTGGTAATAAATATTGCAGTGTTAGACTGAAGATTCTAGGAGAATATCAAAGAAAGAACTTTCTCATCATCTTATCAGACTATTGGAAACAATCAGTGATGGTGTCCACCTCCCTAGTACCTGCTCTACGTTTTCACATGGAATAGAGTTCATCGTAGATGAGGAATTTGCTGGAACCCTGTTTGATAGAAATCCAGAACTAAGATTGCTGTAGGGATTTTGAAAATTTAGAGCAAAAATCACAAATTTTCCAAACTTTGATTTGGAAAGATCTTAGTAAAAGTGAATAAATACCACATGAAATTTTAAAAGGTACCAAAACAAAACTAATTTCATGGATAAAAGTAATATACTTTTCCAAACATCTTTGGAATGTTTCTATAGTTAAGTGCAAAATGGACAAGGCCACGAGGCTTTTTTTTTTTTTAATTGAGCAACAATATAAAAGAGTCTGGCTAACATAAAATCTTACCATTATAAACTTTCAAGTTTGTTCTATTAAACTGCTAATGGTGCTTTAAAAAATATTATGATCTAATTTAATCCCTTAGCTAGATCTTCAGGAAAAATACTTTCTGTCTTCACTAAATGTTTAATATCTGCTTTGTCATTGAAGTACAGCTGTGGAGTGGCAGTGTTGGTGTCTGAAATTATGGGTTCAAGTCCCGTGGGGGCCACCTGCTCTCTGTGCATCACTGAACAGGTGACCTGTACTCTCTGAGCCTTAGTTGTGAGTCCTGGGCAAGTCGCAATGGTGTGTGCACCCTTCAGCTTCACCTCTAAAGAGGAATAATCATGCAGACCCTAATCTGTTGACTGGAGCCATTAACTGAGGTGATGTATGTGGGTTAAATGCACTGATGTTTGGGAAAGGCCTTTGTTAAGAGTATAAATGGAATTATTAAGGGCAAGAATTTGAATAGAAGAAAGTAAAGTGTATGCCATAAACCAGTTTTTAGCAGATAATTTAATAAGTATATATTTTTAGGAACAATAGTGTAGTGATTCCTATGTCTACTCCTTAAAAGTTGTAAGGCTTTGGGTGAATTGCCTAATGTTCTGTATCTCTTTGTCTTTATTATAGGGCTTTGGTCAGAACTGTGGGTTAAAGCCTGTAAAGTTCTAGGGGCACCTGGGTGGCTCAGTCAGTTAAGCGTCCGACTCTTGATTTTGGCTCAGGTCATGGTCTCAGGGTCAGCATGGGCTCTGCTTGGGATTCTCTTTCTCCCTCTCCCCTTCCCCCCATGCATGCTCGTGCTCTCTCTCTCGCAAATAAATAAGTAAGTAAAATCTTTCAAACAACAACAACAGCAAGCCTATAAAGTCCTCAGAACAGGGTCTGGAATATGGTAAGCCCTCTTGAAGCGATAACCACTGCCACTACCACTGTCGATGTGATGCTTTTAAGAAGTGATGAAATGGACTGTTCTTATTTCAGTATTTGTCGACACTTGTGAAATATGTTTACTGTGAACTTCTGTCAGGGTAGTCAAGGAGCTTCAATAGACGTGACTGCTATCTTTTCTGATAGAAGATGGAAAACGCTGGTCGTCTTTGGGACTTAGCAAGATGGATGGCTGCTCTGTTTTTCGTCTTCCAAGACTGACCTGCTTGGTTGGCGCCCATCTACAGACAGATCACAGCGTTGCGTTCGTAGTGAGACCTAGTTGTCCTTTTTCAGCACTTGCCATTGAATCAGGAGGTGGCAGGTGGGAGGCAAGGATGTAAACCTAATTCCTGAGTGGACGTGCTGAGCCTGGCCCCTGTGAGGCCCCTCCGTCTGAGAGCGTGCAGAGTCCTGCTCTCTGACCGACCACAGTCACTCCTGCATGCCCATGAGGCCATGGGGCCTCACCCTCTCCAGGTTAATCCCAGAGTCACTGATGTGACTGGATTTGGACTCCATGCAGCTTTGAATGTTTGCAACCCACAATCCCGTCACTTGCTCTGAGGGTGTGCGTCGTCTTCTCTTCACCAGCACGCTCTGTGTCGTGGTGTAGGTACTTGGGTGAATGTATGTCTTACGAGATGAAGTCTGAAAGAACCTCGTCCAGTCATCTCTGCAAGCTCCGTATCTTCAGTGAGAGGTCCACAACCTTGGGACTTGAGTAGGAGTCAGCCTGGAGTTTCCTGTTTATAGTTTGGGTTGTTAACACTTGGGCTAGCTCCCCCTAGAATGGAACTCCAAGTTCCAAAACACGATTCTCCCAGAGAGTTTGTCACAGAAGGTCAACCCTCTCTATAAAAGACATCCTAAATAATCATTACAAAAACACACTTTTCCCTTTCAAAGAAATGTACTCACATTTGAAAATTTAGAGTCCTATAGACATTAAGACCGGCTTTTCTTTGTGACAAAAGGAACATTCCCTCTTAGAGAATATCCTGCTGTCAAATGCGGCAATGTGCATGACAGTTCAGGAGGTGTGAGAGGGAAGAATCTGGGATTATCTCACTTTTGCTTTCGTAAGTCACAATGAAAAATGCCTCCCCATCCTTGTTGCTGCCCCAGCCGGTCATTTCCTCCCCCTTCCAGTGAGGCTAGCTCCAAAACCTTGACACAAGCCTTAATGTTTATATTGGGTTTTGGATGTTAGCTCCCTTGGCTTCTGGAAGCTGAGTCTGTTGAAAATTATGTTTTTCTTTGAAGGACAAAGGCCTTATTGTATGTACATGTCGTGTAGTGTAATGAGGTTTTTTTTCCTTCTCTTTTAATGTTAGGTAATGGGTGGTACTAACCCAGATCTGCCAAATGAGAAGTTCAAAGGTAGGTCTGTAACCTGAATGGCAGTTTTAAGATTTCACACAGGTAACTCAACAAGAGAAAATGAAAGGGTGGGACAAGTAACATCTCCACTGACGAGACCATGTTCCCCAGATGCCCTTCTTTGATGGAATAACCGTCAAGTGACTCTGGGAGAGGACCTGCAGCATGAGTGATGATGCCCCAGAGACACTTCAAGGAGAATGACAGTAATAATAAAAATAATAGAGATGATAGTCGGCCCATTTTAACTTATAAAAGCAGGCATTTCCAAAATAGCTCTTGTATTCTTGGTCAGATAGATAGATTTTGGCTAGATGGTTTTTCATGGCCGCTGAGGCTGTCAGGTGTAGTCTGAGCATCTTATTTTTAGAACCTGTGCAGTGGGTCTCTTGGCTGGTGCTGCGGGCCCCCTCAGCTGTGGGTGACCTCAGGAAGATGAGATTGGGCGACCGGGCCTGGCCCATAGAAAGGAGGCATGAAGACCAGAAGGCCCAAAGTTGTTCTTGTATTTCTTTGGGCCTCACTGAGAGGCATTTTTAGGTTCCTTATCTTAATTTTTTTCCTCTTTCTCTATGAACATTGCTTTTCTTTCTTTCTTTCTTTCTTTCTTTCTTTCTTTCTTTCTTTCTTTCTTTCTTTCTTTCTTTCTTTCTTTCTTT